>NC_089831.1:11463930-11513930 GCF_035046505.1 Tiliqua scincoides | reverse complement strand
ATGTGGGTGATGCTCCCCTTGGTTACATGCTACTTGTGCACTGCTTGGGAGCTTCCCAGAGGCACCTGGATGTATGCTGTTGGATAATAATGTTGGATAAGGCAAGTAGTTCTCACACATACACTGGGGCCCACTTTTTAGAACGAGAATCTGTCAGGACCCACCAAAAGTGATGTCATGACAGGAAGTGACATCATCAAGCAGGAAAAATTTTTAACAGTCCTAGGCTGCAGTCCTACCCACACTGACCTAGGACTCCCATTTACTGTCATTTTTAAAAGAATATACATAGCACCTTGTTAAAAGCACAGGTCTGTAACATTTCCCCAAATGCAGTCACATCCCATGGTAGCATCAAGTCTAATATAATAGAAATAAACTATGGAAAAAAATGGGGACCCACCTGAAATTGGCTCGCGACCCACCTAGTAGGACCTGACCCATAGTTTGAGAAACACTGGGATAAGATGATCTGATCTGATCTAGCAAAGATGGCCTTATGTTCCGGGATTTGCACCTCTGCTGCTTTTGGTACCCATTTGGGAGAAAAAGCGGGATATAAATTGATTAAATAAATAAGACTGCAATCCTATCCTCATTTACCTGGGAGGAAGCCCCTTTCACTATAATGAGACTTACTTGCGAGTAGCCACTTATAGGATTGGGCTCTAAATGTACATATATATTTGTCACACACACACACACACGCACACGCACGCATGCACAAACACACATGCACACCAGCGCGAGCACACACACACACACACACACACACACACACACACACACACACACACACCAGTATATATTATATAACCAGTATATATATAAAACACACCAGTTGGTCCCTGAGATTTAGACCAGTTGAAATAGTTGAAATTGACCAGTTGTTCCCTGAGATTTCTCCATACATTAGAGGTTCTCAAAGGGGGGCATTTTGACACCCCTGCCAGGGAAGCCCTGTCTCTGCCCATTTAAGGGGCAGGGTGGTGGTGAAGACAGCAACGTGATTGCCAGCATTGCGCAGCTGCCATGGACAATTGGGGAGCTTTTTTTGCTTACCATTGACAGTGCTGGCACTCTGGAGGGAGCAGAGAGCGTGCAGATTCCTCTGCAGGGCTCCGCAAGCCTCAGAACAACTCAAAATAACAATCGCAGCCCACTTATAGTTTCGTAATCACAAACCAGAAGTGGGACACCAGCTCTGTTTTTAGTTGTTCTGAGACTTGGGGACCCCTGTAGAGGGTCCTGGGGCTCCCTGCACCCTCCGGAGGGCTGGTGCTGTCACTGATAAGTAAAAAAACAAAACCTTTTGCCTCTGGCAGTGGTAAAATTATGGTGAGCATGTCGCCGCCTTCACCCATCCCCGCAAGCACTTATAACGGTTCCCAAACTCTTGGAGAGATTGGGAACCACTGCCATACATCATCCAGATTATTTCCAAGACTTTCATGGTGGCCACATGGCCTAGAGACGTATGTCTTTTTTGGTTTTACGAACAAGGAAGTTGAAATTCCAAGGCTATTGTCTTCTCTGCCAAATGCATTGTTCTTGGAACATATACAACCTTGCCATTCTGCAACTCACAACTTGTATTCCGGTAATCCCTCCAGCGGTAGTCTATGTTCTTACTTGGTATCATGCTTCTTTGACCTTCAGGGTCTGTGGTTATTGACATTTTGCTCGACTGAGTCAATATTAACTTCTCAGCCAATGGATAACAAATAGAAAGGAGCAAAAAACAAAACAAAACAAAAAACAAGCAATGTACAGTTAATATTGATTTATGATTGTATGAATCCTTTGCATGACTTTCCCACGCACAAGCCAACTTTCAACAAGCAGGGATTAAACACTTCTTAGTGCCAAGAGGTGAAACGAATAGGGAAGACAGTCTATTCCAAGGTTACAGGTATAGTCATGTAGTTTGATCTAAAGCACCTGTCTAGGATGAGTGAGCCCTTGGGTGTGGTTAGTGTGCATGCTGGTCCTAGAGTTGGCTTCTGATGGGCTGCAGCTCAGTGGTGTATTATTAACAGTATTTAGTATTTCATGTTGGCAACCTTCAGTCTCGAAAGACTCTGGTATCGCGCTCTGAAAGGTGGTTCTGGAACAGCGTCTAGTGTGGCTGAAAAGGCCAATTCGGGAGTGACAATCCCTTCCACACTAGGAGCAAGTGCAGTCTGTCCCTGGTCTGTCTCCCTGGCTATGGGCCTTCCTTCTTTTCCTCTTAGCCTCAGACTGTTGGCCAAGTGTCTCTTCAAACTGGGAAAGGCCATGTTGCACAGCCTTCCTCCAAGCGGGCCGCTCAGAGGCCAGGGTTTCCCACCTGTTGAGGTCCACTCCTAAGGCCTTCAGATCCCTCTTGCAGATGTCCTTGTATCGCAGCTGTGGTCTACCTGTAGGGCGCTTTCCTTGCACGAGTTCTCCATAGAGGAGATCCTTTGGGATCCGGCCATCATCCATTCTCATGACATGACCGAGCCAACGCAGGCGTCTCTGTTTCAGCAGTGCATACATGCTAGGGATTCCAGCACGTTCTAGGACTGTGTTGTTTGGAACTTTGTCCTGCCAGGTGATGCCGAGGATGCGTCGGAGGCAGCGCATGTGGAAAGCATTCAGTTTCCTCTCCTGTTGTGAGCGAAGAGTCCATGACTCGCTGCAGTACAGAAGTGTACTCAGGACGCAAGCTCTGTAGACCTGGATCTTGGTATGTTCCGTCAGCTTCTTGTTGGACCAGACTCTCTTTGTGAGTCTGGAAAACGTGGTAGCTGCTTTACCGATGCGTTTGTTTAGCTCGGTATCAAGAGAAAGCGTGTCGGAGATTTAGTATTTAGTATAACAGTATTGGTGTAAGGCACTCTTTGCTTGTAACAGGCTCTATTCTTCATTTCTCCACTCAAGAAGGATTGTGGGTTATGATGGCATCGCCCGGTAAGGGAGGCCAGTGCATCACCCCTACGATGGACCTCCTCCCATGCAGTGGGAAGGGCAACAGCCCAGGCGGTGAGCGTAGTGATGTATCATTTCCCTGCCCCGCTGGTTTTTGGCCGTAACTTTTGATAGAATAGAGTTATTTCAATGCAGTTTGTTCATTGCATTCTGCATGACATTATGCATTGAATGAAATATAATATGATGGTATTATTCAAAAGTACCAAGATTTAAAAAATTTTGGCCAGTAGTGGTGTCATGCCCTTCCTGTGTGTATCACCTACTATGGCCCACTGTATTGGAATCACAGAAGATCTGGCGAGGAGGTAGATATGGTGTCAGCTGTGGCCCCTTTAAGGGTAAGGCCTGGGCATCCAGCAGGGTGTGCTGCACAGCTGAAGCTACTTGAAGGCAATAGGGCTCTCAGGGATATAAGGAGCACCTGAGGCAGGAAGGGTTTGTGGGTTGTAGAAGGAGTGCAGGTTGGAGAGGAGACTGACTGACTTGGCTTAGTGACTTTGGAATCTGACCTTGGACTGTGACTTGGCTTATTGACTTTGGACTTTGCCCTGGATACTCTGATTTTGTGACTAACGGACTACTCGACCAGGCTGTGGAGAGCTGGAGAGCTGAGGTGTGCTGCTATACTGGGAAGGACTGCTGCCTTAGGAACTGGGTCCCTGCAGTTTAAACAGGCAAGCTACCCTAGTGGTGGAGTCTAGCAGTGCTGCTGTAGAGAACTGGGGCCATTGTTGGGGAACGAAAGGGGAGCTAATTCGCTTAGAGCGGGCATAAGTTCTCTAAGTGAGGCTTGGAGTGGGAATCTGGCAGAACACCCACACCTCCCATACCCCCTAGCAAAGCCACTGTTGGATTATTACATTGGCAGCCCTTCGATCCCAATCCTCAGAGGGCTGCTGTATTGAACACTTGCTATGTTTTAAGTCTTCTAAATACTGAACTCCCTAGCCCAATGGATCTTTTCGATGGTTCCAAGAGGTTGATGCTGGCAGTTCTGAAAGGTTCTTTTCAAGCAAATCTTTGCAAGTGGTCAGTGTAAACAATATCTGTCTGTCTTTGTCTGTCCTTTCTGTATGTATACACGCCTATCCCCTTTTGTATCTCTGTAGACCGTATATCATGGTTGGAGTGGCCCTTAGTATTGATGATCTCCCAGAATGCCAGGTACAAGGAAGTAGGAACAGGATGCAGACATCTTGTTGTCTTGTGTGCTCTTGGAGGAACCTGGTGGGCCTCTGTGAGACTGTGAGACTAGATGGTCCTTTGGCCTGATCCAGCAGGGCTGCATTGCAGTTGCATTGGCACTGGAAAGTTGGTTAGGATCGGGCTGTAAATGACACGGCCAGCTCACAGAGATCCATCAATTGTAGGCTTACGCTACCAGGTGTGGCTCTTTTAACACCTTGGCCATCAACATCTCAAATATGAACCCAGGATGGAGGCATCTGATGTATCTCTAGAACCTGAGCGTGGAAGGAGCTGCCAAGGGGCAAAAGGAGGTGTGTGTTCTGAAGCAAGAGCTTCCCTCCCTGTTGCCACTAAAAGCCAAAGCAGACTTCAAGGCAACAAGGTGCAATTTGTGTGCAACAAGGATCTGCCGTACTCACATAGAAAGCAATGAGTGAAGAGCAGTGGCGTCGCTAGGGGGTGTGTGGGGTACAGGTTGCACCGGGTGATGCGCACGGGGGGGTGACACCACTGCTTGCCAAAATTTTTGAATAATGCCATCATTTGATGCATAATTTCATGCAGAATGCAGCAACCGTTACCCTGCACATGCCCGATCTTGTCTGATCTTGGAAGCTAAGCAGGGTCAGGCCTGGTTAGTACTTGGATGGGAGACCGCTTAGGAATACCGGGTGCTGTAGGCTTCTACCATAGTCTTTCGAGACTGAAGGTTGCCAACCAAACTGCATTGAAATATCTCTATTCAGTCAAAAGTTATATGGGGGTGAGGCAATGCTGCATCACCATGCCCACCACCTAGAGTGTTGCCCCCCATGGGACCCCCATGGGACCATGGGAGGAGGTCCATCATGGGGGTGACATGCTGGCCTTCCTCACCGGGTGACACGAACTCTAGTGACACCACTGGTGGTGAGTCCAATTTATGGAACAAATGGGGTGAAGCACTGAGAAGGGCAGAATCTCCCCCCCCCCCCAGTATGACTTCCCTTCCTTTGGCTTCTCTCCTCAGAGACTTGTCTTCCAGCCAGAGCTCTGATAAGTTATTCTGCCTAAAGGGGTGGGAGAGGCAATTTGTGGAGAGGGAGGCAAGTTGAGGAAACTTACCCAGGCCCCCCATTTGCTCCTTAAATCACACCCCTTTCCCCTTGCTTTCTTTGTGGTTCCAGTAAATCCAGGCTTAAACTCATGGTTCTGCCGCTGTTGTATCTGATGTGGGCCTCCTCCAGAGGTGGAGTCAGATATCTACCAGGTTGGGCACTTCCCAGAGACCATTGAGGCACTTACTCAGCCAGGCCTTCACCAGTACACCCTAAGACCATTCGCAGACGTGGCTCATATTGGCTGAGAGATGTGCTGTTGCTGCTTCAGGACAGTGGCATAGCTAAGGCATCTGGACCCAGGGACACAACAATTTTTAACACCCCCCCTGAATTTTTAATACCCCCCATATGACATGGAGGGTGGGGTGTTAAGGCACTTCCTTCTGAGGCCCAGGGGGCACTGGGTACTTTCTGAGGCTTTGAGTACCATGCCAAAAACCAGAACCGCCTTTCGAAGGCCTCGAAGACACCACCTCAAGGCGTGGTGTCAAGGGCAATGTATCCCCCTGCCCCCCTTAGCTATGCCACTGCTTCTGGTACCCCCATCTCCAGTTGGGATGATCCATCAAAAGCCCCTTGGGGGACCATTATGGAACTTGGAGGAGGTTCATCCCATTGGCTTGTGGGGAGGGTAAGAGGAGGCATCTTTACCCATTGTCCATCAACTGCTGCGGGTGTGCAGGGGGTTTGTGGGAACTCACCATGCCATGGGAGGGACAGGGAAGGCACTGCTTTGCCCTAGGATTCCCAGTGGCCTGGTGACGGCAGTGCCCTCATCAGCCTTTGGTGAAAGGGAGTGCTTTTCTTTCTTAATCCAGCCATTGCAGTACCCAGTACAGAGCCAGTCAACTCCAGCGATGAATCTCTCTCTCTCTCTCTCTTCTCCCCCCTCCTCCCTTCCTTGATGTCGGAATGTTTCAGAAAACTCCAAATCAATTTGAAGCCTCCCGATTTTCAGCCAAGGAAGCAACGTGCTGATAGGGTCAAAAGGCCTGTCGCCAATATGGATCATAGAATTTGACATATTAATTCAAGCTGTCAGAACCAATATGTGTAAGTGAGTTTTGCAAAGGCACAGACCCCGCTTCCTAAAAACCAGGGATGAGGATAACATTTCACAGATTCCTAGGAAACCAATGGGGGTGGGTGGAGAGGATGACACGTGGCCTGTGAATGCCCTTCACAGAGCAGAGAGAGAGAGAAAGAGAGAGAGAGAGAGAGAGAGAGAGAGAGAGAGAGACAGACAGACCCATAGGGATGATGTTCTCAAAGTGGCAAATACTAATTAGCTTAAATGCATGTGATAGGATCTGTCTCATTTACACCCAGCCTCCTCAAAAAAAGAAAACCTCCAGAAACTTTTGCATTGGTTAACAACAATATCGGTGTTCATTGCCCTCCCCAAGTTGCTCAGCTCCCTTGCCTGCATACAAGCTGATCGGCAAAGTGGCAGGATATACATTTGTTACTGGGAACTCTTTGATATTCAGCATGTGAAATGTCGGCGAGTGGAAGTGGTTCAGGCATCTGGCAGGAAATTACCATGAATCCTGTTTCCTTAACAGCTTCATAGATGTGCGTGCACCCAGACACACACACACCTTTCCCTTGCCTTGGCTTCATTTGATTCCCCCCATCCAGCCAAAACCAAAGGCAGAAATGGGAAGCTGGCTCCTACGGAATTAGACCATTGGTCCATCAAGTTCAGTACAGGCAGTGGCCCTCAAGGGTTTTGGACAGGGGTCTTCCCCAGTTCTACCTGGAAGTGCTGCTGGGGATTGAAAACTAGGATCTTCTGCATGCAATGGTGGTGCCCTAGCGTGGAGTGAAGACACCCTTGCTGAAGAGGGCTAAAATGGCTCCACTGTTTTATGTACCTAACCTGCATCCAATATGCTCAAGGGTGGGCAAACTTTCAACTTTAGGGATCCTGGACCTTTAACAATTATACAGAAGAGGGCATTTCAGCAGGTGCAGTGTGTCATCTTAGAGATGACAAGCGATACCTGGAATGACTCTGGAATAACTTATGGAACGACTCTGGAATGACTTATGTTTGCCCTTTTTCCACCCTGGAGCTTTGGGTTTCGAGAATTCATTGCCACAAGAACCGGTGATGGCTACTTGGGATGGCAAAGGATCACTTGGGATATTGGGATGGCCCCTCAAAGCACCCACCTAGCCAGGATGGTCCTTGAACCTTTGGCACCAGTGCAGTGGTAGAACCCCATGTGGCTGAAGGGGAGTGCCATAGGGGTACAAGACTTTGCTCCGGAATGTCCAGCGACCTGGAACTTTCATCATTAGCTTATTGCTAATTGCCCACAATGGCTTCATTGTCTATGCCCCCTGTACTGGTGGTTCAGGGGTAGGTGTGTAAAGGTCTGCCTCTTCACACAGCAAAGCTATATAGCAACAAAGCCACCAAGTTCTTCTCTAGCGCATATTAAACATCATGGGTCTCAGACCACCAGGGTTGGTCCAAGACCTCCTGGCACCTGAGGCAGTATGCTGACCCTACCCTTACAAGGTGCCTTGGGCCAGCTTGGGCCAGCCCACAGCCCATGCAGTTCTTTTAAAGATTGGGGGAAAGTATGCCAAGCCCAAGTCAAGTGCAGAGATCTTTCTATTCCCAGTGCGCAAAATAAACAGGCACGACGTGCACAAGTAAAAGAGACTAAAGTATAATGAGACTTATGAGCTTTGTGGAAAGGCATGGGGTGTGTGGAGAAGGTCGAGGGTCGAGCCAAAGTTGGGTTAGAGTAAGGAGGATATATTGGGGGTATGGGGTGCTAATTGACCAAGTTATGTCAGTTGTCCGCAATGGAGAAGCACACCTGGGATGTTGCCGAGATTCACAGACAGCGATAATCAGGCTGGGGGCGATATACCTTCTCCGTTAATATGGTCACTGCAGGGGCAGCATAATTGGGGTGGCAGAGGATGGGCCTGGTCTTTGTGTGATATAGGGCAGTGTCCAAGTTCTCGTTATGGAGGGCAGGTGCTGGCCTTGGCCATTGCACCAGGTGATGTGCTCTTCTCATCCCAGTGGAGAGGCAGAGATCAGCAACCACCCCCACCACCAATCTACTGCCAGAGGCAACTCTTTCAGCTGGCCTCATGAATGGACCGGCCCTTTGGAGAGTCCAATAACACCACAAAACTCTGGTCACTAAGGGTTTTAGGAGATTCCAATCCAAGCCTGAGCTGTTTGCTAAGCAAGCTTTTTTCACTGTTAGGTTGGCACAAACATATACAGTAATTTGGAGCAACTGTTACCCTGCATATGCCCGATCTCGTCTGATCTTGGAAGCTAAGCAGGGTCAGGCCTGGTTAGTACTTGGATGGGAGACTGCCAGGGAATACCAGGTGGTGTAGGCTTATACCATTGTCTTTCGAGACTGAAGGTTGCCAACCACATACAGTAATTTATTCCCTCTTGTGTAATCCGCACAGGATTCATAAATCAAGACTGTTCGTGTGCAGAGTTGTAGTGTGTCTCAGGAATGCCTCCTCGCTCCCCCACCTGAGTCGTTTCACATATATGCTGCCATAAGTAATGCAAGTTGAAAGAAGCTATTTACTTTCATTGGGCCGCAGTTTCCCCTGCTTTGTTTCCGGAGAACAATGGGAAGATGGGGCTGTTTACCTCTCTGAGCCTCAAGACGTGTGCTTTCTTTTGCTTGCCTTTGAACAACGTTGCGCTCCAAAGTGCAAAATCGGCGTTCTTGGCGCGCATGAAAGATGTGCGGTGTCCGGGAGTCAGGGCATGAAATCATTCATCAAACAAAGAAGAGGGCTTCAGAGAGGATTCTTTGCACATCAGGCTTCAGCATTGTCTACAGCCACATTGGCGGGACCCTTTCAGTCCAGCCCTGTTCTCACAATAGAACCAGTACTGCCCTACGCTTTCTCCTGTGCACAAATGTCTCCCCTGGTTTTTACGCTGTCTGATTTATATGATCTGTAGGAATATAGAAGCCTAGAAGCGGGGCCAACCTAGCTTCAAAGCTGGTTGGAGCAGCCATTTCGATCTCCTCTAATCTTGGAAGCTAAGCAGGGTCAGGCCTGATTAGTACTTGGATGGGAGACCGCCTGGGAATACCGGGTGCTGTAGGCTTATACCATAGTCTTTCGAGACTGAAGGTTGCCAACCATCTCACTTCTGCAGCAGCTGTAGTCCCACAGGACTTGTATTCATAAAACCCATCCCATCCTCCTATATGCACAAACAGATGCACATGCCTGATCTTGTCTGATCTCGGAAGCTAAGCAGGGTCAGGCCTGGTTAGTACTTGGATGGGAGACCGCCTGGGAATACCGGGTGCTGTAGGCTTCTACCATAGTCTTTCGAGATTGAAGGTTGCCAACCACCTTGTCTTCCCGCTGCCTTCTTCAGCCCGCCAGTTGGCTCTCCTAGCCCCTTCCCACTCACTGAGAGCAGCCCGGAAACTGGCATGCCCACCTCTTCTCCCAGCACTGCAGGAGGAAAGTTGTACTCACTTGGCTGCTTGGGATAGGGGCAGGGTGGGCAAGGGGAGGTGGAGTGTGCTGATCATCAGAGGCTGCCCTCCCCTCCGGACCCTTACTCTCAACTCTGAAGTTGCCTTCTTCCTCCCCAACAGCACACTCTGCTCATCCTTTTTGTTTCAAAAAGAAGGGCACGGATGGGAGAGGAGGCACCAGGGTTGACCTGAAGGAGGCTAGGGGGGTAGGCTTTGGGTCACTGTGCTGCACTGCACTCCCCCTCCACCTGGCTGCTTTGTGAAGGAGGTGAGGAGGAGGGGGCGGCAGCAGCAGTTACAGGAGAGGCGGGACACGTGAGAGATTTGGGGGGGAGCGGAGTCAGTGTGCGCTCTAGCACAAACCATATATCTGTCTCAAGTCATCCTCTCAGACCACTCCTGCCTCCACAGTTTCTCTTCATTGTGTCCAGAGAACTAAAATACTTTTTTGACCCAGTGTGTAATCTGTGGAACTCTTTGCTACATGATGGGGTGATGGCACCTGGTCTAGATGCCTTGAAAAGGGGATTGGCACCTGGTCTAGATGCCCTGTAAAGGGGATTGGACAGATTGATAGAGGAAAAATCCATCACCAGTTACGAGCTGTGATTGGTATGTGCAGCCTCCTGGTTTTGGAAGTAGGCTCTTTCTGAATGCCAGATGCAAGGGAGTGGCAACAGGATACAGCGGTCTTATGGTCTTGTGTGCTCCCTGAGGCATCTGGTGGGCCACTGTGAGATACAGGAAGATGGACTAGATGGGCCTTTGGTCTGAGCCAGTGGGGCTGTTCTTATGTTCTTAAACTACAATTCCCAGGAAGCCTTGCAGGTCTCTTGTTATCTGGTGTGCTCCCTGGGGCATTTGGTGGGCCGCTGTGAGATACAGGAAGCTGGACTCGGTGGGCCTATGGCCTGATCCAGTGGGGCTGTTCTTATGTTCTTAACTACAATTCCCAGGAGGCCTTGCAGGTCTCTTGTTATCTGGTGTGCTCCCTGGGGCATTTGGTGGACCGCTGTGAGATACAGGAAGCTGGACTAGATGGGCCTATGGCCTGAACCAGTGGGGCTGTTCTTATGTTCTTAACTACAATTCCCAGGAAGCCTTGCAGGACTCTTGTTATCTGGTATGCTCCCTGGGGCATTTGGTGGACCGCTGTGAGATACAGGAAGCTGGACTAGATGGGCCTATGGCCTGAGCCAGTGGGGCTGTTCTTATGTTCTTAACTACAATTCCCAGGAAGCCTTGCAGGTCTCTTGTTATCGGGTGTGCTCCCTGGGGCATTTGGTGGGCCGCTGTGAGATACAGGAAGATGGACTAGATGGGCCTTTGGTCTGAGCCAGCAGGGCTCTTCTTTTGTTCTTAACCCCCTTTCTTGCTTTTTCTGGCGTCTGTTTTCTCCCAAGTCGTCTGTTAGTCCTTCATCCATCAGAGCACCCGACTGCAATCTCCCACAGTCACCTCACCCATGGGTGCTCCTGGCAGCACAGCAAGGAGCCACGCGGCACCACAAACACTAACACATTGTCAGTGCGGGATTGATCTCAGTGGGAGCTGTTTGGTACTACAGTCTGTTTCACCAGATGCCCCAGCTCTTCAGGTGTGCTAAGCAAGGAATATCTGACATGCGCACAGGTGGGTAGAGAGAAGGGTATCAGCGCATGAAACTGACACCCGAAGCATCAGATGAGAGGAAATGAAGGCAAGTTATGCTGGTGACAAGCTTCCACATTCAGAGTAAGCCTGGTGACAAGTCACAGTGGGAAAGGCTGAGAAGCAGGATGAAAGTTTCAAGACTGGCAAAAAACTAATTTTAGACATGAAATTGGCCTCACCAAGAGGGTGATAATTAGTTCACTGAACATGAAAGCGATGAGTTTTACAGCAGCCCTAGATGGAACCATGTTGAGTGTCTGAGGCTGCAATCCTAGACACACTTTCCTGGGAGTAGGACCCGTTGAACACAAAGGGACTTACCTCTGAGTAGTCATGTATAGCGTTATGCTGTGAGTGTCCAGGCAGGGATGGTGTCACTGATAGACCGACATCCATCAGAAGACCGACATCCATCAGAGACGAACATGCCCAATTCTCCTGCCCTCCCTTGCAAGGTAAAAGGCATTGCTGTGCCTGACCCAATGGTTGCCAGCCTCCACTGCTTTTCCTACTCTTACTACCTGGATTTGAAAAGGAAGAGGGAACAGGAACAAAAGAGGAAGTGTGAAGGAGAGGGAAGTGGTGATCTAAAGCAGTGATTTGCAACCTTTTTCATCTCAGGGCACACCATTCATCTTTGGGCAATTGACAAGGCACACTGGGACGCAGGTTGTGTCTGTTGTCTTGTGTGCTCCCTGGGGCATTTGGTGGGCCACTGTGAGACACAGGAAGCTGGACTAGATGGGCCTTTGGCCTGATCCAGTGGGGCTCTTCTTATATTCTTACTGCACTGCTGGCGGGGGGAGGGCCTCACATCCCGCAATGGCCCTACCAATAAATGACCCCTAAACTCCTGCAGCACTCCTGACATGGTGCAGTGGTTGAAAATCACAGGGCTCAAGGGTTTGGAGTGGAAGAGAGAATCTGGAGGAGTTTGTGCATTCACACACACAAACACTACCTGCCTCCCTTCCTCTAGGAATTGCCATAGTAAAAAAAATCGGCAACTCTTTTGACCCAGAGTCGAAATGCTTCCACTTTCTTTTTACACAACCCCCCCAGGCACCCCCTCTTCCCCTTCCCCTCCACCCGTATCTTTCCCCACATTCACAAACATGTTAATATTTAAACAGCTAAATACCAGCAAAAGAAATGTCCGTCTCTCGTTTAATGGCAGTGAATTTATCGTTCCTCCTTCCCAAAGGATCTCGGTGTCTGTGGTTGATTAATTTTAATTAATATTTCATCTAATCTGGTAATATATCGCAAATTCTCGGTGCGAGTGTGCTTCCAAGTGGGTATAATTGAAATTTACACCAGGTTAAGTGATATTTATGCCGCTGGCTCTCTGCAAAGCGGGTTTCCAGGCTGGCCTATCAGGGCGCGTACTTTTTCAAACGACTCTCCGCCAAGGAAATGCAGGGAAATCTGCCTTGCGATTTCCATCGAGGCCTGACCTGCACTGATTGTTTACCGCACATCGGTGCTCAGATGCTCTGTGCATAAGACACAACGATACTCGTGTGCATTGTCATCATTAAAAAGTGTGCGGCCTTCCTCATGAGATTGCTGATTCTGCTTGAAGGCTGTTCCTGGACACTCCCCCTCCCAACATAACGAATACTGGAAATTCCTGAAGACCTTGTTCAAATGTCAGCTACAGCTTGGCAACTATTTGTGGGCCACCCCAGTGAGCAGGAATCATGATCCCAATCTCCCATGTTCAATCTGAAAACTCTACCCTCTGCCTGTGCCCCTCTGCTCTTTTCTCTGTTGGCCACCTAGGTCAGGGGTGTCAAACATAAAGCCCTTGGGCTGGGTGCAGCTGTTTATTCAGCCCCCATTATAACTGAATTCCCCTAGTGTGATAGTTGGATTCTCTCATATCTTGAAATTATGATCCAGATTTGTAAATTTTCCCTTCTGTAGTTTGCCGCTGATGAGTTCCTACTTGAAAACAAGGTGCTTATTTCTGGCCATCATCTGCTTAATGATGCCACTTCCTGCTTAGTGATGTCACTTCCGGCTCTCAGCAGACTCGATGAATGTTCTACAGTCCACTACAGGAAAAGAATTTCGTGAAGCGTTCCATATTTTTATACTAAAATTGGAACGATCAGGGTTTCTTTTGTAATGGAACGTACTGGAATGGCATTCCGGCAGCTTTTTTCCCCCCCGAACGGCATTCTGGCAGCTTTTTTCCCCCCTCCTCCTGGCCCCCACCTTTTTTTCCCTCCCTGCGCTGCCCAGCACTGCTGGCTAGGGAGGGATTTGAACCTCCAACCCTCCTCCTGGCCCCCACCTTTTTTCCCCCCTCCTCCTGGCCCCCACCATCTTTTTTCCCTCCCTGCGCCACCCAGCACTGCTGGCTAAGGAGGGATTCGAGCCTCCAACCTTGTGCTCCACAGCCCAGCACTCTCTCCATTGGGCTATAGGAAAGCCTATTGTCAAAGCGTTCAGAACTAACATATAAGGTCCTGAGCCCAGCTGGTGGCCATCAGCGCCTCAAGTATTAGTTCCAAACACTTTGAGCTTAAGACTTCCAATGGCTCAGTTACTAAAGTGCTGGTCTGTGGAGCCAGAGGTTGGGGGTTCAAATCCCCGTAAGGAATAATTTTTTTTTTCTTCTTTTTTTTTTTAGGTGGGGAAGTAAATAAATAAAAGATTACACTTGTTAATCTGAAACTTGTTCTTGTAAGTGGGTTCCTGCACCTTTTATTTTTTTTTTTAGAAAAAAAACACTGCCCCTGCCTCACCGCACTCATAGCTTTCGCCTGAGCCCAGCCTGCCTTTCCTCTCCCCGCGCTCTGCTTCCCGCGCAGCTACCAAGCCGGTGAGGGCGTGGGGACATGTGCTGAGGAGGAGGAGGAGGAGGAGGATGATGAGGGACAGCCAGCCAGCCAGCCAGGGAGACGGGTTGCAGCACCCAGGTACTGGCTTGGCAAGAGGAGGGGGGAAGGAAGCTGGCTGGTGCAGCCCCTGCACCTGAGACAGCCTATGCAGGTGTACTGAGAAGTAAGTCCCCTTGTGTTCAGTGGGGCTTACTCTCAGGAAAATGTGGCTGGGATTGCAGCCCAAGCCTATGCAGGTGTACTGAGAAGTAAGTCCCCTTGTGTTCAGTGGGGCTTACTCCCAGGAAAATGTGGATGGGATTGCAGCCCAAGCCTATGCAGGTGTACTAAGAAGTAAGTCCCCTTGTGTTCAGTGGGGCTTACTCCCAGGAAAATGTGGATGGGATTGCAGCCCAAGCCTATGCAGGTCTACTGAGAAGCAAGTAATTCATTCATTTTTATAGTTATTAATATAAGGCTTGGCTGATCTAAATTAACTAAGCAAAAATTATTACTAATAATTTAGTAGCTTTGTAATGTCATCAACAGGAGATTTAGGTTTTTAACTATAAATGGGGAAGCTTAAGTGTCCTTGCTGCATTATAACAACACTTAGGAAATATGTATTCCTCTGTGCAGTAGGTCAGATCATTGTTGTCTATTAATTTTTGGTTTTTTTAGACTATATTTAATAATCACTATTATTATAATGGGGAATGGGGACATAGTACACAGGGGAAATGGGGGAACCACAAAAGATGGTTTAATGAATTGATTAAGTTATGAAGTTATGAATCAAAAATCATGTGGTCACACACCCTCTATTGGTTCAAGATGAGTTGTAAAATAGATTATATTCCGGTATTATATAATTTATCTATTTTACAATTCATCTTTTGTGTTTATTCTTCTGCTCCCCCCTTGTGTGCTTATATTGCACATTCATTGTTATCTGATCACATATTTCTCTTTTTTTTTGCACCAATCATGTTTCAATGTCTTGAGCCAATAGAGGGTATGTGACCACATGATTTTTGATCCATAACTTGTTTATTAATCAATTAATTAACCCATCTTTTGTGCCCCCTCTCCCCTGTGTGCCAATTGATTTGGGTTCAAACAAATCTGTAGAGTGATGTAATGTAATCATTTTTTATATTTTGCCTTCATCAATTGTTTTAACCAATATTTATTAAATGTTTTAAAAGTTTTAATTAATTTTTTTGGTTGTTACATATTTGCAAATACATGCAACAAACCGTGATATAATCCTTGGTGTGTGCTCCAGAGGTGGTCCGTCTCTTTTTGTTCTTCTCTCTTGAAGTTCTCCCCTCATTTTCTAGTTCTTAAGTAGTTGGGGAATGGGGATTTAAAGAGAGAGAAATGAGATGAATGAATGAATGAATGAATGAATGAATGAATAAATAAATAAATAAATAAATAAAAGATTAACAAGTCGTGAGTTCCTGCACCTTTTTTTTTTTTTTTTTTAAACAAAAAAAGCACTGGGAACGATACAGAGAAGATTAGCATGGCCCCTGCGCAAGGATGACACGCAAATTCGGGAAAAGAATTTGACACCCTTGACCGAGATCCACCAGCCCTGAGCATGTCTGCTTTAACCACGGGCTCGATGCCACATGTGGTCCAATGTCAATTGAGTTCTGGGGTTCCTGGTGATTGTTTTATGGTTGGTGCTGCTCGTTCTGGCGCTTTCCACCCTATCGTTTCATAAACTTATTACCGAATGGAACTGGAGATCATGAGATCAAAGATGACTTGTCCAACATTAAGAAATAAGAGAACCCGGAGTCCTTGCTCCTGATCTTGTCTCGAGATGCTGTTCCCCAAGGCTGTTCTCATCAAGTTTATTACTTAACCCCAAGCTCTTGCAAGTGGGAATATTTCAAGGGAAATCTTGTTTTCAAGCTCAATTTCAAGCGGGAGACTCTGGATAGGTTGGCTGAAGTTCTGAGGAGAGGTGTGCCTCACCGGAGTCTCAAAGCTCGGCCGCACCATAAACACCGAAGTCTGTGCCTCAAACTGGATTTTCATGTTGCTTCCTGTTAAAAGCAACCTTGTGTTTGATTTACTGTTTTAATCAGGCGGCTGTCAGTCAGCCTCATTCCATATCACTCATCATAAACACGGGCTGTGCCAAAAAATTATGACTTATTAAATGATTTTATTACAGTAAACTGCAGATTGAGCTGTGCAAACACAGGTGTTGCAACACAATCTCCTTTTAACTCCCTCCAAGCCAGGCAAGACAATGCAGGAGGCAGGCAACACAGGGGGGGGGGGGAAGCTGCACGGCATCTGAGAGCTGATCAAAATCCTTGGGAAACACACACACATACATATGCATGTGGTATAGTTCAGGGATGGGCTGAGATTCGGATGATGCGGACTCAGACCTGTGTTTTTCACGATTCGGACTTGAGTCACATGTGTCAAAAACTTGACTTGGAACTCAGTGGTTTTACCCTTAAAATGAAGAATAGACTCAAGTCAAGACTCACTTTTCTGTGTGCTTGTGACTCTGTTTTGGGTGCACTTGCTTGCTTTTATTTAACTGCTTCCAGTGCTTGACTCGCTTTTCAAAAAGACTTGTGCTTGAGTGCAAGCAACCCAGGAAAAGCTCTGGACGAGTTGGGAGAGCCACCCTCAAGTCTCGCAAGCGACTCGAGTCAAAATGGGCAGAGATTCGGGATTTGTGTCTCAGCACTCCGGCTCCAGCACATCCCTGGTATAGTCCAGGGACTCTACCACTTCGAAATGTACACAGAGGAACTGTGTGATTGTGCGTCATCTCCTTGTAGCAGTTGTCCCTTGCTTGCAAGAAGCTTGCTTTGGCCACATCTGGAGAATTGCATCCAGTCCTGGTTGCCACATTAAAAAAAAAAAAAAAAAGAATGTGGTGACACTGGAAAATGTGCGGAGTGACCAAAACTATCAGTGAGATGGGCTGTTGAGCCATTTTTTTTCTTCCTTTTCTAAGCAGCCCTGAGTTTGTGAAACGTGTCTTGATCCTAACTTCCTCCTCTGCATAAGCTTCTTCCCAAAACTTTAGGTGATGGCCTTATACATCTATCATAGTTAGAAGAGCCAACTTCTTTCCCCACTTTATCTGATTTCTTGCGGCTTGTCTGTTTGACCCTTGTCAACCTTAGGGTCTCTGATTGTAGCCTGTCAGCTGCATGAGTGTTCAGGAGCAGCGAAACAAGGCCTAGTGTGGCACCAGATGCATGGATACATTTCTTTCAGCATAGGAATTGGTGGGTCATGGTCCGCTTCTTCAGACCTACTGATGCAATGGGCAGGTGCCTGCGTGGGTATGTCACATAAACACGTGCATGTATAAAGACATGGCATATGATAAGAAAGTTGGGATGGGGAGGGACAAAAGTGGTGGCCCACCTCCTCTAGCACCAACAGCTGCTGGTGACTGTGAGCAGCGGAGGAAAAAGTACAGGGTCCTGCCAACCTTGTTCCAAATTGTGGCCACACCCTGTGCCGCCCAAATAGCACTTGCCACCGCTGTTACCTCCTCCTGCATGTTGTCTATTTCAAAACAGGTTAAGTGGGAGGCTTGTTAAGAGGAAGACTCAGGGTGCAAGTAGAGGCGGAGATAGAAATGTGAGGTTGGGGGGGTGTCCAAAAAGGGGGGATGGACGGAAAAGTGGGTGCTGCTTCAGCTGCCAAATTAGCTGGAGCCAGTGCTTTCTTCCAACTTCAGTCCCATTCCCTGGGCTCTCTAGCAGGGCAGCAGATGCATGCTCTCTCGTGTGGCATGTGCACCACTATGTGTGCCAGAGTCCCCGATGTGGTTGATACTCTGCCATCTCATGCGCCAGCGAGCGAGGCTTATTTCAAACTATCCAGAGGACAATTGCATACCCTGATGTCTCATTAACCCAAAGAACAAACAGCCCCTTGGCTTTGGATTCCTCCGAGATTTTTGCAGTGTGAAAGAAGACAACAGATGGAGTACAGTCTCCAGCAGTGTGCAAATGGAGGAAGCCTTGGAATGAGAACCGTGTCCTTGTTTTTCATCTGTTCAGTGTTGGAGGCTGCATAACTACAGCCACCGCCACCACCGGCCCACATCTGGAGTCAGGACTTCCAGGGTAGGGGGTGCCCCCACACTTCTCGTGTTGAAATTCATCACGGAGGAGGCTGCAAAATTTGAGAGCACAGGGCACAAGAGGGGGTTAAGAAGAGTGGTCCTTGGCGGTAAAGCTTCTAAAGGTTAACATGCAGCAGAAAGAGGGTGACTTCCAGGTGAAGCTGCTTACGGAGGACAAAAAGGAAAAAGGGGTGTGTGTGTGTGTGTGTGCTTTTGTCAGATATCTTGGGACTTCAGAAAGCCAGGAAGGAACAGGGTCCATCTGTTCCAGAGCTAAACACAGAGGTCCTTTTAAAAATAAATCTTTACTTTTAACTTTGTAGATAAAAATAGTGTACAAAGGACACCGTGCTTAATCTCTGCCTTCTTCAAAATGCTTGGGAGACTGCCTCTCTCTCTCTCTCACACACACACACACACACATTTCATTCTGGCTTTGATTCCTGTGAGTCTACTGACAGATTACTTCATTTTAACTCTATGGCTTTTCTGTCTTGTGGGAGGCATATTTCTAAGTATCATATTTATCAAAGGAGCTCAGCAAAGGGGGGTAAAAAAAAAAGCAGGGACCAGAATGAGGCTTTTGATGATTCCCCCAGTAACTACAACCACAATAAATTTTGTGCGAAGGAAAACACAAACCGGGGGGATCTTTTATGTCTAGGCTTGGAAACAAGGTTCTCCCTTTGTCACTCAGAAACCTTTAGCATTTGGGGCTAATGGCTCTCTTTTTGTCTCTCTGTCTCTCCTTGCCCCCCTTCCTCGCTCCTCCTCCTCCTCCCCCCCATGCAGAAATATCACATCTGGACTCACTTGCAAAAGCGGGTCTCCAGATTCCCAAGGGCGACGTTCTCCCCCCCCTATAACTTTAAATCAGAGCGGCATTTCAATAAATCACCAGGAACACTTATTTATTGGACATAGTTTTGGGTCTCTTAAAGCACGGAAAATAAATTTAATGGAGCGCTTTCTCCAATCTTTTGCAGAATTACTCGGGGAATTTGTCAGCCACGCCAAAGCACAGCCGCTTGATCCAGAAAGATGGGAAAGAAATTATGGGAGATACTCTACAAAGGCCCAGGTGTACCTTAAATCACATCAAAAAAGATTAATGTCAAAGGATTGCTTGCCAGCAGATTTGATTGGCAGCCCCGCAGTTTACTTAATAAACTATCACTTTAGCCAAAGGGTGACTTTAATCTGACTAACATTTTCATGTTTTGTCATACGCCATGCCAAGAGATTTATTGAATACTGTAGCAGACTTCTTAACCTCAAACACTAGAGAGGAAGAGGCGGGGTGGGGGGGATCAGGCAAGTCTTAAGAGCCCCAGGAAAACCTTGAGACAGCAAAAACCTGCTCGGAGAACAAAGGAGAGACTTTTCTCCTCGGGCAGAAGGCTGCATTCATCTTCAGCTCCGACGGGAACGTGTGGGAGTGGGAACACTTCTAGCACATGCAGGCGGTAAAGTTGGGATCAGAGCCGTGGAACCCGCCACACGGTTCAAGAGGCCTTTGGTTCGGGCTCAGGAGGAAAGGTTGTCGTGGGCAGAGTTCAGACGAAAACACAGCCCACACCTTCTTGTTCCCCAGTTTTTTTGTTGCATGGTACATTGTTCCATCGGCTTGCCCTTGAGTTTGCTTAGAATTCTCTGGCAGAGATTTCTGTAAGGCTCCCGTGATCTTTGTGCCTGATATGTGATTTATTTATTTATTTATATGTGATTATAACTTAGTTACCTTGCACATGCTCGATCTCGTCTGATCTCAGAAGCTAAGCAGGGTCAGGCCTGGTTAGTACTTGGATGGGAGACTGCCTGGGAATACCGGGTGCTGTAGGCTTATACCATAGTCTTTCGAGACTGAAGGTTGCCAACCATCTCCCTATACTGAACACTATCTCCCGATCTCATCTGATCTCGGAAGCTAAGCAGGGTCAGGCCTGGTTAGTACTTGGATGGGAGACTGCCTGGGAATACCGGGTGCTGTAGGCTTATACCATAGTCTTTCGAGACTGAAGGTTGCCAACCATCTCCCTATACTGAACACTATCTCCCGATCTCATCTGATCTCGGAAGCTAAGCAGGGTCAGGCCTGGTTAGTACTTGGATGGGAGACTGCCTGGGAATACCGGGTGCTGTAGGCTTATACCATAGTCTTTTCAGACTGAAGGTTGCCAACCAACCATTTATTCAGAAACTCTGGCCTAGCAGAACAGGGTTGCCCAAAATAGCTTTTAAAAATCATTTTTTTCTCAGACAGACACGTGACAAAGATTAATCTCAGGCAATGGGGGGGGGGGGGTTCACCACCCTCTGGACCTTGCTTCTTTTTCTGAGGGCCTCACCTTTTACTGCCCAGTCACTCCACTTTACTACTTGGCTCTGCCCCGGCACCAGATCCCCCCTCCTTCCATTTGATAAGGGTTGACTGTCTTGTGATGTCACCTGTCCCCACCTCAGAAATGTCAGGGCTTTTGGATCTAAACTGGTAACCCTACAGTAAGGAGGAGCTCTCTGTGACATTCCATTCACGCTCATAAGAACATAAGAACAGCCCCACTGGATCAGGCCATAGGCCCATCTAGTCCAGCTTCCTGCATCTCACAGCGGCCCACCAAATGCCCCAGGGAGCACACCAGATAACAAGAGACCTGCAAGGCTTCCTGGGAATTGTAGTTAAGAACATAAGAACAGCCCCACTGGATCAGGCCATAGGCCCATCTAGTCCAGCTTCCTGTATCTCACAGCAGCCCACCAAATGCCCTAGGGAGCACAGCAGATAACAAGAGACCTCATCCTGGTGCCCTCCCTTGCATCTGGCCTTCTGACATAGCCCATTTCTAAAATCAGGAGGTTGCACATACGCATCATGGCTTGGACCCCGTAATGGATTTTTCCTCCAGAAACTTGTCCAATCCCCTTTTAAAGGCGTCCAGGCCAGACGCCATCACCACATCCTGTGGCAAGGAGTTGCACAGACCAACCACACGCTGAGTAAAGAAATATTTTCTTTTGTCTGTCCTAACTCTCCCAACACTCAATTTGAGTGGATGTCCCCTGGTTCTGGTGTTATGTGAGAGTGTAAAGAGCATCTCTCTATCCACTCTGTCCGGTGTCATTCTCTGTTCTTCTTTGGCTTTTGGACAGATAATTGACATATGTAATGCTGACGATTTTGCAACATTCCAACAGAGAGAGTGTTGTAAAATGCAAGGGTCCTGAAGGAGCATATTGAGCTATGCAGCTAGACTACATTAACCTCTATTAGACAAACTATTGGAAATAGTGTTACCCACAATCAATGGGGACACCTCAGTAGAGCAACACTCCTTGATGCCTTGCCCTCCCCTGCCCCAAATAAACCAGGCTCGGGCACCTGGAAGCAGTATTTTTGATGGTTGTACTGAAATGAAGACCAATTTCTTGTAGGTGAGGCTTGGGATGGCACCCAGCCAGATGTTTGTGATTGCAGCCTTCAGCGCAATGCACCCTATGCATCATTGCTTGCAGCCAGTCGTGGGGAGACGTCCTGTTGCCCAAGGGTTTCCATGCGCTTTTCACAAAACTGCCGGATGGCTTCATTTGCACCTGTATCCCAACTCTCTGTAGAAATCAGAGTGTGCGTATTGGAGACCATACCACCAACGTCTGGCTTGAAGGGTAAATAAACATGATAGTCAAACATGCATAGATGATAGTTTAATACTTTTTTTTTTTTTCCTTTTTGCAGATTGCTTTTTTAAAAGCATTACTTATGTATCAAATTAAACACTTAGGGTACAATCCTAACCAGGTCTGCTCAGAAGTAAGTCCTATTTTGTTCAATAGGGCTTACTCTCAGGAAAGTGTGGTTAAGATTGCAACCTTAATGTATAAGTGGGAGTGTCGTTGGCGGGAAATGGAGCTCAGGGACTCCTCCTATACCGGGAATAATGATATTATTAGCAGGGGAACTCCAGTGCAGCTTATGAAACTTTCTACAATGGACCTTAGTCGGGAAGAAGCAACAGGCTCAGCAGGAAGCAAAATGAAAAATGTGCCCAAAGGGCACATGCCAGTGTTTCAGCTATCATTCCCCCCCATCCCGCCCCATGTAGCACATTAAGGGTATAATCTTATGCAAATTTACCTGGGTTTAAGACCTATTGTTCACAGTGGGATTGACTTCTGAGTAAACATGCAAAGACTAGTACTCTAATATACTTTTTAGATTTTTCTTGAAATGCCCGCCCTCCCCCTCCCCTAACTGGGCAAAGAGGAACCTTTTAAAGTGGTGCTCTCATATATTTAGCAGGAGGAGAACAACAGTCCCTCTTCACCCCAGCATGGTATATTTTCCAGTGGCTGATCCTGGTGTCTCTAATTTTTTTAGATTGTGAGCCCTTTGGGGACAGGGAACCATTTTTAAACTGCTTTGTGAACTACTCTTTTTTAAAAGCAATATCTTGCTGTTGCTAATGATGATGATGGTGATGTTAACAAAGCACAACCCCTGCCCTTCAGCTGACATGGCTGTCAGAGTGACTTACATGGATTCAAACCATGTGACATAATAACAGAAAAGGGTTGATAACAGGGATTATGCCTTGCTGGCATCTTTTCTCCTCCTCTTCTTCCTCCTCACAGGGCAATGGGTGCTTCTGTGGCCTCTATGAGCCTGGATGGGCTTCCTTCCTTCCTTCCTTCACTGGAGAAAGAGGAAAGGTAGAGGGAGAAGCTGGGGTGCCACTGGGTGGGTGAGGGTGACATTTGGCCTGGGTGATGGTGATGGTTGTCAGGGGCTAGCCTTGAGCCCCAGTCACTGGGGAGTCATGGGCCAGCCCTGAGCATTCACAATCCATCCACATGGGACAATTTCACAAGCGGCCAAAGACCAAACAAGCCAGGGGCTGGTTCTTTGTGAGCACGTTTGTGCCAACAGACAAAGAACCCCCAACAAAGCACAGCCCCTCTTCCAAGCCCATGACTGAGTTTCTCTCTCTCCATGTTCTGCCCAATATTTCGACCAAAGAACGAAAATCCTCAGTGATGTCTAGCAGGAAATCCAATAAAAATTCTTCAAAAGATGGTCCTGATGTTGAAAAATCGCAAAATTATAAGCGCGGCCCGACAAAGAAAAAAAGAAAAAAAGCGAACTGGGAGAGTTATTACATCTGGCACCCGCGTGAAGGCCCAGAGCTCCTTCTCCAAATGAGCCATCACGGATTGAAAGTGTTTAGCTTCCCGTTGATTAAATATGGTGAGGGACCTGAGGCGTGCCAAGCCTTAGGGATCGAAAGTTTGTTTTCCGTCAGAGTGTGTTTTCAGTCAATGGAAAAAATGGCCAGCCTGTGCGCGGCTATGTAAGTGAGAAGCCTAAGGTTTGGGGTGAGTAATGACCAGGCTGGCAAAAGCCAAGAAGTCTGTTCATCAGCCAGCCTCTGCGCCTGTAATTCAATTCATAACTTGTACTGTTTGGGGGGCGGAGGGAAAGGGTTAGTGGCTACATCTCCTTTCTTCTCTTCCCCCCCCTTCCTTTTCTTTCCAAAAGGAAATTTTCTGCCCTTGTTATTACTTTTCAGACAACGGCAAGGGTAATCCAATAACGCTGAAATGCGTCGGGCGGGGTTGACTGTACACGTGTTGAGCGATTCATGCGCCGTTTGGGTAGAGCCAACCGAGCCTGCAGCCGTTCACTGCCAGGGTGGGCAAGTTGATTTATGAGAGCTGGTGTAATGTCAGGGTGAAGAGGAGGGAAGCTCATTCCTAACTGGCACTGATGGAATCCCGATCGCCTAATTAAAAAGGTGATCAGAATTTGTTTGGCCTGGCCTGGGACACGAGAGTCCCTCCCCAAGGGGGAGTGGAAGGGGGCTGGGTCTGGCAGCTACTGCGGGCCTTTTGAAGGGCGTGGGACCCAGCCCTCTTCCTCCTTTACACATGGGCACCGTGGGAATACCCGCCCGCCCACCCTAGAGGCAGTCTGAGTCTAACTGCTTGCCGTTTGGGGCCGGGTAGGAATTTTTTGCTGCCTGCCAAGATTGCTGCCTATCCCAGACTGTCACCCCCCAGTTTTCGGGCTGCCATTGGTCACTTTAAGAGGGAAGGTGGTGCGGGATAGGAGGTGTGAATGGGACTCTGGGCATTCAGGAGGCCTAGGCAGGCATAGGCAGGGCGGAACCCTATTTCAGTCCTCAGGGGCTTGGCGGCACGAGGACGTAGACGGGGCCCTGGCCGGGACCGCGGGGCACACCTCAGAGGCTTAGCGGCTCAAGGTGGCGCAGTCTGCGGTCCGGCTGCCTTCCCCTTAAGGGATAGACATGGATGAGACACGCCGTCCCAGCAGCGGGGCGCGACTCGGAGTCGGGTGCATGCCTGCCTTGGGGCAGAGGTTTCTGGTACTGCCCAGAGGTCCCGACCCACACCACAGGGGCTTTCGCTGCCTCGGATGCTGCAGGTCTCAGCCTCCTCTTCTCTTGTTAATGTGAAATAAAGTGGCCCTTTCTCCCATATCTATTGTCTCGAGTGTTCTTTGGACAGTGTGGAAACGATGAGGATGCACAGCCGTTTGAGAACTTTGAATGCTAGCTCCATCCCTTTACAAAATGGAGTCTCTGCCGGGGCTATGCATACGAGATGGAGTCCAAGACATCCTGATGCTGGATGGATGCAAAGTGACATGGCCTAATGCTGTCCTCTGGAACACGGATGTGCCATCCTCCAGTCCTTCCGCTCTCCAATGTTCTAGCAGAGCATTTCTCTCCACATTTCCTCTTCCACTCCCTCCTTTCTTTTTCCAGTCCAGGGAATGCAAGATGGAGGAGCAGTAGAGGCAAGTAGGTGGACAGAAACGGGTGTCCCCCTAACTCTCTGCTGCCTAAGGCGACTGTTTCAATTGGCCTCATGGATGAGCTGGCCCTGAATCTATAGCCAGATACCATAGGCATCTCTGCCATCTTGGTTCATGACCCTTGACCCATGAAAAACACTGAAGCCTCCAAACTAGCACGTCAGCAGCGGACCCTTACAACAAGAAGGAAGATTCTTATCTACTCCGAGAAAGGAGCCGGGTCACCAGAAGGTCGCCAGGGAACCCATCCAGAGCCTCAACTGTCAGTGGCCTCCCCAGTGGCCTAACTGATCTCCTTGGCCTGTCATGTCTCCTGATCAATTGGCTCCTGTTACTTGGCAAGGGGTTTTCAAATACAGCATGACACCCATGCTGCAAGCTGGCAAAGAATCACTTTTAAGTGCTGACTCTCTTCTGTTTAGTAGGGGGAGAGCAACTCTCCCTCTTCACCCCAGCATCGCAGCTTTTCCAGTAGTCATTTGTGGATTTTTTTTTCCATTTTTTTAAATATATTGCAAGCCCTCTTGGAAAAGGAATCATCTTCTTCTTATTTTTGCTAGGTAAACACTGCTTGGTGAACTTTTTTTTTAAAGCCATTTCTGCCCAACGTTGCATATACGCAACAGGGACCAAATGTGTGAGCCAGGCAAAAATGGGTTAGGTGAAAAAGCAGCCTATAAAAAGACAGGAATACATTTGAAATAATGGACTTTTTGCCGGCGTACCCGTCATCCATGTACGCGCCTGTTATAAGTGGTCTTTGACTTGAGTCATGTACCTGTTTAAAGAAAATAGTGCAGTGCTTCCCAAACTGGTGGGTCACAAAGGGAAGCCCTGACTCTGCCCCATTAAGGGGCTTGGCAATTTAGAAGGCAGCGACACGATCGCCAGGACTGCACCTCTGCCCAGGGCTTTATGTTTGACACCCTTGGGTTAAAGGGTACAGCATTTGCCATGCCGCCTCAGGCATCAGGAGGTCTTGGGCCCACCTTGGCCCCTACAATGGCATATTCACCCATTCTCTATAAAGTGCATGTGTGTACCAGCTGCCATTCCCCCCTCCCCCCAACAACATGGTGCCCAGAAACCAGGCAAATGTGGAAACCATGCTGTCGCCCACAGCCAGAGTGGCAGTGAAGGGCAGAGCCTTGTCCTCTTGTGCATTAATTGTAAAGCGTTTTGTACATGGACAGTGTACAACTGACCATCATTTCTGGGTATACTGCTGGCCTGGTATTGCACATCCTGAGTGCGCAAATTGCTGTGCCTGCATTGCATGACAGTAATCTTTGCCACAACCCTGAAAGGTGTGTAAATATTATTATCCCCATTTTGCAGATGGGGAAGACAGAGGCAGAGAGAGGAATGGCTTGCTAAGGCCACCCAGTAAGCAAATGACAGAGGCAGGATTCAAACCAGGGGTGTTGTTTCACAGCACAGTCTCTTAGGCCACAATGTTGCATCAGCTCTCATTGTGAGCTGTTCATTTTGTGAATGATTGTCATTACAGGGGTGAGGGTTGTTTTACATAAGAACATAAGAAGAGCCCCGCTGGATCAGGCCAAAAGGCCCATCTAGTCCAGCTTCCTGTATCTCACAGTGGCCCACCAAATGCTTCAGGGAGCACACCAGATAACAAGAGACCTGCAAGGCTTCCTGGGAATTGTAGTTAAGAACATAAGAACAGCCCCACTGGATCAGGCCATAGGCCCATCTAGTCCAGCTTCCTGTATCTCACAGTGGCCCACCAAATGCTTCAGGGAGCACACAAGACAACAGACACAACCTGCATCCCGGTGCCCTCCCCTGCATCTTGCAATCAGAGGCAGCCTGCCTCTAAAACCAAGAGCTTGCACATACCTACTATGTCTTGTAACTCATAATGAACTTTTTCTCCAGAAACTAGTCCAATCTCCCTTAAAGGCATCCAGGCAAGATGCCATCACTACATCCTGTGCAAGGAGTTCCACAAACTAATTACATGCTGGGTAAAAAAAATATTTTCTTCTGTCTGTCCTAACTCTCCCAACACTCAACTTTTGTGGCTGTCCCCTTCTTCTGGTGTTATGTGAGAGTGTAAAGATCATCTATCCACTCTGCCCATCCCCTGCATGATTTTGTATGTCTCAATCGTGTCCCCCCTCAAGCACCTCTTTTCTAGACCAGTGGTGTCCAAAGTTTTTGGCAGGAGAGCCACATCAGCTCTCTAACACTGTGTCGGGGGCCGGGGAAAAAAATAATTAATTTACATTTAAAATTTGAATAAATTTAAATAAGTTTACATAAATGAATATATTAAAGATGAACTTATATGAATGAATGAATGAATGAAGGTCTTGCAATAGCTCAAGGCATATAAAAGACCTTGCACAAAGCAAGGCTGGCCTTTCCTTTGCTGCCTCTACTGCATCACAGATGTGAAACAGCAAGCGGTGGAAGGAGCCCTCATTCCACAGCTCACGCAAGAGGTCAAACAGTTGCCCTCACGCTGAAAGCAGTTGCGTTGGGCCAGTGTGGGCTTCAACAAATCTGCAGAGGGCCAGAGGCTCATTGAAGACTGGGGGCTCCCTGAGGGACACATTGAGAGACCCCGAGGACTGCATGTGGCCCCAGGGCCGGGGTTTGGGCACCCCTGTCCTAGACTGAAGAGGCCCAAATTGTGATTGTTGCTTCTTGTTATCTCATGTTATTGTTGCTTCTTGTTATCTTATGGGGAACCTAAATGAGTCCTTTGGAGAAAGTCTGGACACATGTTTTCATCTTCCTTTTCCAAACCAGAGTACGGATAGAAGAGGAAGAGATATGGAGGCAGGGAGGTGAACAGAGTTGGGCATCCCTAAGAATCTGCTGCCTGGAGTGACCATGTCAGTTGACCTCATGGATAGGCTGGCCTTAGTACGACTCCCTTACAACGCTTTTGTTCCAGCCCCCAAACCTGGAACGGTTGCTGGCTTGTCAGCTACAAAAACCAATGCATTGGGTTGAGATATAAGCTACTCGTATCACTGCGGTTAAAAAAAATCACATACACGCAAGGTCATCCTAACGTTTATTTTGCTGAATATTTGTGATTAGACCACAAGGAAAAAAAAAAAATATCCACCTCTAGGACTAGGAATGGATGCTTTTAGGTGTGATCAAGCAAAACTGAGTTGAACTATACAGTGTAGGCTGTTTTTGTACATTGTTTCGTTCCTGCTTCTTCAGCCAAAGTGGTCTTCTGGTTTCAAATGGATTCTGCCTCCTTTGCCAGGATGAGGCCCTGGTACCTTTTGCTGAAACATCATGTTCAATTTTTCCCTTGATTAAACCCCTGTTTTGCTTGGCAATTTGTCAGACCTGGAGGTGGTGCACCGAGATGAACTAATCTGTGCTCCCTTGCCAGCAGGTAATTCAATAGGCAATTTGGCTCATGCCCCATTCTAGAATTCAGCAAATCTGAGCAGTAAAGAGGTAGAAAAACAATCCCCTGAAGCTTCAGCAAGACATTTCTTTTTTTTTTTTTTTTGGGGGGGGGGGGTTCTGAAGGGACGCCGTCATCTGCTTTGTTTCTGCAGAAAGCATTACCCTCCCTCTGAACTGGCTTGAGGGGGATCATTGGCTAGCCAAGTCTGATTGGCTACTGTTGCACCAAGAAGTTACCATGCAAACCATTGCTGCGGCCCTGGTCAAAGTTAGTATGGCTGCCGACGGCTAGCTAATACACCACTTGGAAGGGGTTTGCTCCAAAGGTTGGTTGATTGGTTGCTTATACATCCTTCACGTCCATAATGCCTTGCAAAGGATGAGAAGACAGATCCCTGCCCCAAGGAGCTTACAACTGAGATGCTGTTTTTCACAAGGCAAACAACGGGCAAAGAGAATTGAAATGGTGGTAAGGAAGGGATGCGCAACCATTTCAGCGACATGTACTTAAGCTGAAGTCACTTGAGGCCTCACAGACGGAAGGACGGAAGGAAGGGCTTGTTTCAATGTCCTTTGTTTACTGAGACAATTGATACCCTGTTGTTCAATTGAATGAGCCTCAAGGGGGCTCAGGCAGCAGAGCAATTAAATAAATAAATCCTAACGATAGCCACACAATCCAGCAGCCCTTAGTGAGGTCTCTTTGGTTTTGTAGAACCGATGCAAGTGATGCCTGCGACAGAGTTCTTTTCAGCAGGGAGGCTGGGCTGGCTTGTTTGTGCGGTCGGCTGAGATAGTTGCCTCAGGTGGTGGCTTGGTGGAGACTGACTCTGTTCATCCGCTCGCCTGCCTCTGCTTCTCTCCCTGCTTCCTGGATTTGAAAAGGAGAACAGAGTGGAAGTATGGAGGGCAGCTCTAATCCGCTCCTCTCCTTCACACTTCCTCTTCTGCTCCGTTCCTCTTTTCCCTTTTAAATGCCAGGAGCAACGGGAGGAGCAATGGAATATATGGCATGCCCCCGGGCTCTCAGCAACCTACCATGCCTCTTACATTTGATCCATCAGAAGAAAATACTTCTACACCTAGTTTGTAATTAATCTGTGGAACTCTTTGCCACAAGATGTGGCGATGGCACCTTGCCTAGATGCCTTTGAAAGGGGCTTGGACAGATTTTTGGAGGAATATAATAAGTACTGTTATAACAAGTAATAATAACCTGAAAAAGACCCTCAAATATTTATCTCCCTATATTTACACATGCTTGCAAACTGCAGGAGCTCAGCTCCACACAGGACAGGTGGCAGCTAAATGTGTTTTGAATCGCTTCAGGGCTCCAGGCAATTAGTTATCTGTTCTTTCCATTACCCTTACAGGACCCACCAAAAATCAGGTCGCAACCCACCTGTGGGTCCCTACCCACAGTTTTGGGAACCACTGCCCTAGAGTGTTATTGCCACTGTACAAAGGTGCCGTCTGGCTACAACCCTGCTGAGCATCTAGACCAGGGGTGTCAAACTTGTTTCACACAGAGGGCCGAATAGCATTCACGATGCCTGCTAAGGGCCGGTAGTGATGTCATTAAGCAGGAAGTGATGTTAAGCAGGTCATGACCAAAAAGTAGCACTTATTGCTCACTTAGGAACTCGGCTGCAAATAGGGGTTGTTGGCAACCTTCAGTCTCGAAAGACTCTGGTATCGCGCTCTGAATGGTGGTTCTGGAACAGTGTCTAGTGTGGCTGAAAAGGCCAATTCGGGAGTGACAATCCCTTCCACACTGGGAGCAAGTGCAGTCTGTCCCTGGTCTGTCTCCCTGGCATGGGCCTTCCTTCTTTGCCTCTTTGCCTCAGACTGTTGGCCAAGTGTCTCTTCAAACTGGGAAAGGTCATGCTGCACAGCCTGCCTCCAAGAGGGCCGCTTGGAGGCCAGGGTTTCCTACTTGTTGAGGTCCACTCCTAAGGCCTTCAGATCCCTCTTGCAGATGTCCTTGTATCGCAGCTGTGGTCTACCTGTAGGGCGCTTTCCTTGCATGAGTTCTCCATAGAAAATGGGCAAATCTTGATCACATTTTCAAGATATTTTCAAGAGCCCAATTATTGTGCGGGCTGCCCTTTCAGCAGTGACACCTCAGCACAGTTCAGCAACTGAGAGCAGCTGATGGTGGTACTGTGTGAACCCGAGTGTGGGTTTGAGGGGTAAAGAGGTTCCGCTGGCCACATCTGACCCCCCTGGGAATGTTTGGCATTCCTGATCTAGGTACTGTACCTGTTCCAGACAAAAAGAATAAACACAGCCTATCCAAAAAGCTTTAAAGGAAGCCTCAGGTACGTTCTGTCCCCCGAGCGTGGTCTTGGCTGGCTCAAGGCTGCCCGTCATGCAGTCGGCTTTACCGTTCCTTGCTGTAATACCACTAAGTATTGCCAGAATTAATCATGACGCTAGGTAAGCATCGTGGCACTTTTATGGCAGCTCTGAAGCTAATCTGTCACTAATGCCTTCTGGATTATCATGATTTCTTACAGTTGTGATTCATTAACTCAGATGCCTAATAGAATTAGCATTAAACATCTCCCGTCGATTTCTGCCTCGACACGTTGGGGCTTTCAAAGCCCTTTCAGCATTTCATTGTGTGGTATTAAACGGCGTGTCAGGCACTTTGTGTGGTCACGGGGTTGCCTGAATCGAAAGGCATCAGATGGCCAAGGTTCCTTCTGTGTCAGCAAGCAGGGGCTGTGCTTCTGAAGGGAGCCTCCAATCCAGCTGGGCTTGGAGGCCAACCTCATACCAGCATTGCCTTGGTAGATGGATGGTTGGGGCCAGCGTGTCTACAAAAAGAATCCTTGGCAGAGAAGGCAAAGGAAGAGCCTCCACAAGGGGGATCACAAAGAAGCTGATGGAACACACCAAGATCCAGGTCTACAGAGCTTGCGTTCTGAGTACACTTCTGTACTGCAGCGAGTCATGGACTCTCCGCTCACAACAGGAGAGGAAACTGAACGCTTTCCACATGCGCTGCCTCCGACGCATCCTCGGCATCACCTGGCAGGACAAAGTTCCAAACAACACAGTCCTGGAACGTGCTGGAATCCCTAGCATGTATTCACTGCTGAAACAGAGACGACTGCGTTGGCTCGGTCATGTTGTGAGAATGGATGATGGCCGGATCCCAAAGGATCTCCTCTAGGGACAACTCGTGCAAGGAAAGCGCCCTACAGGTAGACCACAGCTGCGATACAAGGACATCTGCAAGAGGGATCTGAAGGCCTTAGGAGTGGACCTCAACAGGTGGGAAACCCTGGCCTCTGAGCGGCCCGCTTGGAGGCAGGCTGTGCAGCATGGCCTCTCACAGTTTGAAGAGGCACTTGGCTAACAGTCTGAGGCAAAGAGGTAAAGAAGGAAGGCCCATAGCCAGGGAGATAGACCAGGGACAGACTGCACTTGCTCCCAGTGTGGAAGGGATTGTCACTCCCGGATTGGCCTTTTCAGCCACACTAGACGCTGTTCCAGAACCACCTTTCAGAGCACGATACCAGAGTCTTTCGAGACTGAAGGTTGCCAATACAATACAGTGTTCATGGGACACCCGTCGGTAGCCCGAAAGGATAAAGCACCAGTTTGGAGAGCAGGAGAACAAGTGGGTACCCTGTCAAGGGAAAGTGCAGAATTGAGGCAGCACTTGCTTTTGGAATACCTGCCCAGCAAATGTTTGCACTGGAGACCAAAGGGGGAAGCAGGCAAGAGTACAACCCCCTACACTGCACTCTACAGAGTAGTACACTCCTCTAATCACTCAGCCACCAGGCCTGGACCATCAGACAAGAGAGAGGCTGGGGGTGTCTGCCACCCATCTGCTCCACCACTCCTCCCTTTTCCACGCCCTGGATTTGAAGATGTAGAGCAGGGGTGGCCAATCCACAGCATGCCACGTGCCACTTTTTATGTACAAAATCTCAAACATTCTACTCTAGCTGCCCGTGGAGACACCCCTGCTGGGTGCAGCTTAGCTGGGATGCCCCATGCTATTGAGAGGGGGTGGGGCACAGAGCTGCAGGCCTCCAGCAGCGGCCGGACCTGCCTTGCTTCGGCCGGCCATGCCACAACACGCCAAACACAGAGGTACTGTCCCAGCATGCCTTGCACATGGGTGACTTGAGACTGACCAGCCTGCCCTAGCCAGGCTAGACAGCGGTGTTTGTGCTGAGCCAGTTTGTGTGGTTGGGCGTGGAGGCTTCGCCCAGGTTGTTGGTGGGGGTGTGTGTGGATTGGTTCTGCTGCATGTGCCGTTTTGAAAGTGTTCACCTGCCACTTGTAGCAGGTATGCTGTGGGTTGGCCACCCCTGAGGAAACAGAGTGGAAGTTTGGAAGATAAGAGAGTGGCAAGCTAGAGCGGCAGCAACTGTTACCCTGCACATGCCTGATCTTGTCTGATCTCGGAAGCTAAGCAGGGTCAGGCCTGGTTAGTACTTGGATGGGAGACCGCCTGGGAATACCGGCTGCTGTAGGCTTATACCATAGTCTTTTGAGACTGAAGCTTGCCAACCATCTCCCTATACTGAACACTATCTTCCGATCTCGTCTGATCTCGGAAGCTAAGCAGGGTCAGGCCTGGTTAGTACTTGGATGGGAGACCGCCTGGGAATAGCCGGTGCTGTAGGCTTATACCATAGTCTTTCGAGACTGAAGGTTGCCAACCAACCAAGCTAGAGCGACTCCATTTTCCAGGTAGTGGCCCTTTTGTGTTTAGCAGGAGGAGAACCACTGTCCCTATTATTCTTAGTGTAGCATTCCCTCCCAGTGGCTGTTGCTGCTGTCTCCCTTTTGTTACTGTTTATGAATGTTTTCCCCTTTGGGGACAGAGAACCATCTTCTCAACCCTTTATGTAAAATGGTTTGAGAACATTTTTGTGAAAAAGCAGTATATAAATAATGATGATAAAGTACTAATTAAAAAAAAAAGAGAAAGAAGAGAGGGAGAAAACTGTCTGTCTCTCCACTTTCTCCACACCAGAAGGAAAATGTGTACTAGGATGAAAAAGCCAAGGAGAAATAGATGAGCATGGATAAGCTTCTTGAAGCTGGGAAAGCAGTAGCTAAATGAATTAGGCAGCCTTATGAGGATAAGGTGAACTGAGATTCCTCTTCCCCAGTTACAGGATGGATCACCAATGCCATGCCAATAAAATGTCTTTGAAGTTAGTTGAATGCCAAACAGCGAATGAAATGAGAGAGAGAGAGAGAGAGAGAGAGAGAGAGAGAGAGAGAGAGAGAGAGAGAGAACATGCAATTGTCTCTTGCAAGAGTAGAATCAGATCATGATTGTTATTGAGTATTTATATACCACTTTTCACAGCAACAAAAAAAAAATTCTCTAAATACTTTATGTAGCAAAAGGAATAAGAAAGTGGTTCCTAGGGTTAGCGCCAGCTTGGGAGGGCACAAACACTGTTGGGGGGCACCTTTATATGTCTGGCCCCAGCTTCAAATGTGCTGCCCCCTGTGAACTTTGTCTTTCTCTGAACTCTTACAACATTTGGACCAGGGCAACCTTTCTGCCTAATCCAGTGGTTCCCAAACTGTGACCTGTGGTTCCCCAGGGAGCTGCGGAAACCTGCCAGGAGAGTCACAGAATCCTCACAAGAAACCCACCACACTGTACATTGTATAGGATTGTAACCCTAATGGGGAACTGTGGCCAATGGCCCAGTCGGTCAAGGGAGCCCCCAGGCGAAAACGTTTGGGAACCGCTGACCTAATTCTACCCAGGGCACATACCTGATCTTGTCTGATCTCGGAAGCTAAGCAGGGTCAGGCCTGGTTAGTACTTGGATGGGAGACCGCCTGGGAATACCAGGTGCTGTAGGCTTATACCATAGTCTTTCAAGACTGAAGGTTGCCAACCATATGATGTTGGATCTTGTGATCCCAGACTGTTGGCCCAAAAGCTGCACCACCATTGTGTACTTCAGGGCCACCAGCAGAAACGGCCAGAGGCAGCAAGTCCAAGGAAAACCATTGAAGGACAAGTGGCTTATGGAGAGTAAAGTAAGAAAAAGTTTTTATCTCTCCTAAGCCGTCTGGTTGCCCCCTCCCCATAGCATGTAGTCTGTGCTCCATCAGTGGTACTGCATGCTATGGGCTGGTGGGGTATAGTCTTGGGCCCCCAGTTAAGCCAAGTCATGTTGTGTTGACTCACTGCCTCTCCCGAAGAGGAGAAAGTAACCAACCACTTCTTATGTTGGTTGTAAAGTATGCAAATTTTAAATTCTGCACAGAGGCTTCTTTTTGTTGAACAATCAGCAGGTTGGCAAGAAAAAATGAAAAGATGAAACAAAAGGACAGCTTTTCCAGCAGACAGGTGTGAACCTCTCTCCAAGCCCCCTTTCATCACACACCGTGACCCAGCTGAAGCTCGGAAAAACCGGTGACTTCCCATGAGTTTGCGCTCTGGACTGGAAATGGAGCAACTGGTGAACTTCTGACCAGTTCTCTGAACCTGACTTCCCAAGCTTTTGAAGTTCACCCGTCCCGACCTCAGAAACCATGCGGAGAAGCCATCAGCTAGGAAAACAAGAGATGGAGAACATCAAAGTGGTGATTGGAAGCAGCTGTGTAAATTGTCGGGAAACTGTACATAGAGAGACACATACCTATGTGTTTATCTACTTAAGCCCGTAGCCTGCCTGGTGCATCTCGGGGTCTCTGGAACACTTTTGAATGAAGCTGGCATTCTCTGTGGCTTTCCTGCTTGGCACAAGAAGATGAATCTTGAAGGCAGAGCAATGTCTCCTGGCCAGAATTAATAACATTCTTCATGCAAGGTTTTTGGAAAAGGAAAGGGGGCTGCGAGACAGGCTCCTCGATGGAGAGAGAGGTCAGCCCCGGGGCAAGTGTTTGATGGATGGCCTGTAAGCCGGGAAGGAGGAAGAGGTCATGTTGAGGCTGTGAAAGGTGGTTTGTTCGAGTGCCAACGTCAGAGCGGAAGGCATGTGCATTTGATTGGAGGCTGCATCTCGCCTGGCCCTCATTCCTTACCATCAATCACACCTCGCACTGACAGCCCCACAATCTGTGAGCCTCCTCCCTGACCTGTGGCCCATTCAAGTGCTGAGCTTGCGTGACTGTTCAGGCCCTGACCCTTTCCCAAGGACGGGTGACCCTTTGGCCAGCTCCCAGATCGTGGTGCATATCAACAGCCAATCCCCATTGGTAGAACCCAGTTCCAAGGGGATAATGAGTGGAAGGGGGTAAGGTGAGAAAACAAGGGCTCAGGCCAATTCCCAGCAGGGACTTCCTGGTGGCTAAGAAGATCCCAGCAAGTGGCGTGGTGAGCAGGACTGGAAGAACATGACCCTCACCCTACACAATTGGGCAGAGAAAAATAGGACACATTTGGCTGCCATTAAGCAATCAAAGACTTCGTAGCGTGACAGTGAGCGGACCAAAGGATCCCAGGGTTCAAACCCAGTGAGAGTCCCAATTCTGATGCAATTATCTCAGTGCACCTCTCTTTGAAGAGTACATTGGGTCCTTTCAGGTCCCTTGTGATTCAAAACACACAGGTTGTGCCTTTATCACATCATCAAGGCCAAAGGCCTTGGATAGAGAATTACATAGAGAATAGAGGTATTCTCTATTTAATTGCTTCTAGCAATGTTCAATTTTTATTTTTTTTAACACTTGCTGGGGCCACTGTCTCTCCTAAGCAGTGGGGGCCAGTGTTCCTGTTCAGATTTACAGACCCCTGAATATATTTGGGGGGGGGGGAATGAGTGTGGCCACTGGTCTCCGATGTGCACCAAAAGAACGGCCACTTGATCTCACATTTGTCACTGTGCACATTGGTGCACGTGTACTTGGATATGTGCCGTTCTTATGTGTAGCTCTCCATACAGAAGGAGCCAAAGCTTTCCTTTGTGTGAGTATCTAGCCTGTTATCCCCTCCAGATTTATGGGTGTTGGAACAATAGTGATGGGCAAGTGGGGCCTGTTCTTTAAAAGCATAAGAGACCCCCTGGTTCAAACCAAAGGTCCATCTAGTCCAGCTTCCTGTATCTCAGTGGCCCCCCAGATTTCTCAGGGAGCACACAAGACAACAAGATGCCTGAATCCTGTTGCCACTCCCTTGTACCTGGCAAAGACAGCCTACTTCTAAAATCAGGAGGTTGCAAGTACCCATCATGGCTTTTAACCTATGATGGACTTTTCCTCCACCAACCTGTCCAATCCTCTTTTAAAGACATCTAGGCCAGACACCATCACCACACCCTGTGGCAAGGAATTCCACAGGCTAATTACACGCCGGGTAAAGCAAAATTTTCTCAACCACTGCTTGCCTGTCTTTTGCTTTGGAGCAAGAAAGGCATGCATGCTGCTGTTTCGATGCACTTTTGCTGTCTGTGTTCCGACTCGCGTGTATTTGATGCTCTGTGACTTGCGCTGGCATGCCAAGACATCCATCAAAATGATCCATGATATTTCTGAGTAACCTTAAGTTGCTCTAGTTTTTCAGGTGTGCAGGCAAGGTGACCCGGAAAAGGACTCGGATGGAGGTGGGTTCTGGCAGCAGCTCAGATGGGTTTCCCCTCCTTGAAACTCTTAGGCATCCTTTGTTTGAGAAGGTATGAAGGAGAGAGAGAGAGAGAGAGAGAGAGAGAGAGAGAGAGAGAGAGAGAGAGGTGGTCATGGGACAGTGGTCAGCATAGACAAAAAAAAAAAATCTGTGTGTGCTGGGGGAGAAAGCTTTAATTAGGGTGGCTTGAAGCCTGCCTTTAACCAAAAGTCAGTGGGAGTTCTGTTTGATCTCCTTGTGGGTCAGGCTGTTTGATTCATCATCGGCCTGTTGGGAGGGATGGACACCTGCCCATCACATGCTTTGATTCCCTGATGAAGGCTTTGATCTCCCCGGGTTGTGTGGCAGAGGGGTCGCAGAAGTGCAGGTCTCCAAGTTGCATTCATACTTTGCTCGCTGGGGCAGAGGGGGGGGGAACCTTCCCAGAGTCTGCACCAACAGCCTCTCTGGATCAGATGTGCTCTGGAGATGCCAGAGCTAACAGGAGTTCATTGAGAGGGGAAAGTTCATCTGTAATCTAGGGGGAGGGGGAAGCCTCACATTCCTTGGGAGACTGAATGGATGAGAGGAAGCGAACCCCTGCTAACTGGGGCTAAAAGAAGCACCTTTTGAAAGGGGTTTCCTCTTGTATTTAGCAGGCGGAGAGCAATTGTCTGTCTTTGCCCCAGCATGGCATCTTCTCCAGGGGCTGATGCTGGGATCTCTTCTGCATTTTTTTTTTTTTTAAGATTGAGGATAGGGAATTATTGATTTATTTTATTAAGTAACTGCTTTGTGAACTACACTGGCTGAAATGCAGTATATAAGTTCTTTACTACTACTACTACTACTACTACTAATACTACTACTACTAATAATAGGGGTCACGTAGTGGCTACAGCTACATGTCCTGTTTGCTTTTGCTGTCACAAGCAAAGACTTTTCCAGAAAGGCTGATGGCATGCTTTTAAACTGGATATATGTAGTTGTCTTAGGGCCCAATCCTATCCAACTTTCCAACTCTGGTGCAACCACAATGCAGCCCCAAGGTAAGGGAACAAATGGTCCCATACCTTGAGGAGGCCTCTGTGATTCCCTCCCCGCCACAATATATACTGTGCACCCCACTGGGAAAGCTGCACCGGCACTGGAAAATTGGATAGGATTGGGCCCTTAGGGCGCAATCCTAACCCATTTTCCAGCTCTGACATAAGGACAGATTCGAGGTAAGGGAACAAACATTGCCTTACCTTGAGGAGGCCTCCATGATTGCCCTCCAGCTGCAAGATGCAGTATGTGCCCCACAGGCACGGCTATGCCAGTATTGGAAAGTTGGTTAGAATTGCGCCCTTATTCTCTTACTGAACATGTATGTTGCTGGTGTTTCATCTAATACCATCACTTCTCATCTACCACCCATTTTGGAGTGGCACAACGTAGGAAGTTATACCTGGAAACTGAATCATATGTATTGCTGTTCTTTTTATTGCACTATCAGCGCACATGACATTTTGCATAGAACAAAAAGACAGGGCTTACCATTGAGGCACAAGGTTGACAACAGAAAGGGAAGGAAGATGGAGGAAGGGGTAATAGGAGAAGGATATGTGATTGTTTCACGTACAGGTACTTCAGCTTAGTTACATTAGGGAAAGAGAACAAGGGTTGAAATCCTGAACTCCTGAATCTATTGGAGTAAGTCTAATATAACTCATGGAACTCCTTGCCACAAGATGTGGTGGTGGCACCAGGTCTAGATGCCTTTCAAAGGGGATTGGACAGATTTATGGAGGAAAAGTCCATCACTGGTTACAAGTCACGATGACTGGATGCAATCTCGAAGGTTTAGAGGTAACCGCTCTCTGAAAGTCAGGTGCAAGGGAGTGGAGAGAGTATACAGGTCTCTAGTTGTCTTGTGTGCTCCTGGAGGCATCTGGTGGGACAGTGTGAGGTACAGGAAGCAGGACTAGGTGGGTTCTTGGCCTGATCAAGCAGGGCTGTTATTTATTTATTTATTTATTTATTTATTTATTTATTTATTTATTTATTTATTTAAACTCAGTGGGGCTTATTTTAGTAGACAGACTTAGGATTCCATGGCAAGGAATTGTGCCAAATGGTTTGCAGGAAAAAAAAAGAAGAACCCATCTACTAAAATTAAAAAAAAGAAGTGACTATTTTGAGAGTAAGGCAAATGACAAATATAATGAAAGGTGCCCAGCTCCAGCTCCAGCATATACGAGATGCTGGATGCCTGCTTGTAGATGTCTGCTTTCAGGGCTGTGGAATACCCAGGATTACTCAGGACCTGGAAATGTAAAGGCTCATCTATTTCCATAGGTGTACTTCCCCTGCACAGGGAAGGACTATCACATAGGGCTAGAGCAGGGGTGTCCAAAGTTTTTGGCAGGAGGGCCGCATCATCTCTCTGACACTGTGTGGGGGCCAGGGGAAAAAAAATTAATTTACATTTAAAATTTGAATAAATTTACATAAGTTTATATAAATGAATATATTAAAGATGAACATATATGAATGAATGAAGGTCTTGCAATCCTCAAGGCCTATAAAAGGCCTTGCATAAAGCAAGGCTGGCCTGTCCTTTGCTGCCGCTACTGCATCACAGATGTGAAACCACAAGCAGTGGAGGGAGTCCTCATCCCACAGCTCATGCAAGAGGTCACACATTCTCCCTCAAGCTGAGAGCAATTGCATTGGGCCAGTGTGGGCTGCAACAAATCTCCGGAGGGCCAGAGGCTCATTGGAGTCTGGGGGCTCCCTGAGGGCCGCATTGAGAGGCCTTGAAGGCCGCAAGTGGCCCCAGGGCCGGGGTTTGGGCACCCCATGGCTAGAGCATCTGATTTGAAGTTTCTTAAGTTGCCTTTCCAGTTTAGGCCTAGGAAGGACCGTAGTGTCTGAAACCCTGGAGAGATGCATATCAGACTGCATATTAGAATGACCTGCACAGCATGTTTAGAACACTGCTGTGAAGAAGTGCATTTGGTGACATCTTGGATGAGCCACCCCTGGGCAAAGAGGCACCTTTTAAAGTGATGTCCTCTTATATTTAGCTGAGATGGGAACTCGAGTCAGGCGACTCAAGTCTAAGTTGCAAGACACATGTTTTTGTTGACTCATGTGCACTTGAGTCACCTGCATGGATGACTCTGGCAGCAGCACCGTTTTTATCTATGGAGCTGCAGCAGACTTTTTAAAGGGCAAGAATCGCAATTTGAGTCTTTTCGAGTCACAAAAATGCTCTGGGCAAGTCCGAAAGTTCGCTCATTAGAACTCATTTTTGACTCGAGTCGTGGAGGGGGGCGCTTGTGACTTGACTCAAGTTGTGGTGGACTTGCCCATCCCTGATATTTAGCAGGGGGAGATCAATTGATCCTCTTCGCCCTGGCGTGGCATCTTTCCAAATTGTGAACCCTTTGGGGACATTTCATTCATTCCTGTAGCTGTTTAAATCACTGTGTGAACTAAAAAGGGGTTCACACAGTGAACAAGTGTTAAAAAGGGGTATATAAATATTCTTGATGATGATGATGATGATGATGATGATATTCTATGTAAGTTTCCAAAATTAGCAGTAGGAGATCACACACCTATTAGCGATATTGTAGCCCCCAAAGGATGGCAGGCACATTACGTGCATTTAAATCAGTGTAATATATTAATGAAAATTTTAAAAAATTCTTTTTATTCAAGGGCAGCTGCCAGCAACCCTAGCCTTCACTGTTCCTGCAAAAGTTAAATAGTGCTTGTGTGTGTGTGGAGTGTGTGCAAACAATCCCTCAGATCCTTAGTTGTGCCTTCACACTGGATGTGGGGCCCTCCTGCGTTTGGCACCCAACGTGTCTGCACTGGGTCCTGCTGTTCCAAATTTATTCTCAGCCTTGACATTTGTGCCAAACGAGCAGAGAGCGCATTGCGTTTACGAGCTGGGCGAGGAGGGTATTCAAAGTGATATGAAAGAGGATCCAGGTATCTCTGTTTCGTTCTGACCTTGGGACCAAGGTTTTGGAATTCTGGGCCTCCTGCCTTCCCCAGTGTCTGCCAGGAGAAGAAGAGCAAAACTAGCTCTTCTAGAATGCCAGGCCACATCTCTGGAGGTTGTAGCTAGAAGACCTAAGAATGCCTGAGAGGTCTCTCTACAGAAGAACTTGGAGGTGCCGCCAACAGAAATCCAATACTTTGTTAGCAATATGCTATGTGACACATCAATAAAAAGTTAAGAGCAGATTAGCATGACGGGTGAAGGGAGGGAGCTGTATCCCTAGTCATTGCCTATAATTAATGAACACCACTGGTGGAATGCCATCCCTGACTCCATAGGTTGTTGTGTCCCAGAGGGGCCCCATCTTCTTCAAATGGCATCTCACACCAAAGTAAGGTAACTGGAATTCAGGGTGGGTCCAGTTTAGTCTGGGGTGCCCAAACCCCAGCCCTGGGGCCACTTGCGGCCCTCGAGGCCTCTCAATGTGGCCCTCAGGGAGCCCCCCAGTCTCCAATGAGCCTCTGGCCCTCTGGAGGTTTGTTGGAGCCCACACTGGCCCGACGCAACTGCTCTCAGCTTGAGGGAGACTGTTTGGCCTCTCGCGTGAGCTGTGGGATGAAGGCTCCTTTTACTGCTTGCTATTTCACGTCTGTGATGCAGCAGCAGCAGCAAAGGCAAGGCCAGCCTTGCTTCGTGCAAGGCCTTTCATAGACCTTGAGCTATTATGAGACCTTCATTCATTCATATAAGTTCAATCTCTAATAGATTCATTTATGTAAACTTATGTAAATTTATTCAAATTTTAAATATAAATTAATTCTTTTTCCCCCTGGCCCCCATCACAGTGTTTGAGAGACGATGTGGCCCTCCTGCCAAAAACTGTGGACACCCCTGGTCTAAGTCATGGTTCTTACACATTTAGCACCAGGACCCATTTTTTAGATTGAGAATCTGTCAGGACACACCAGAAGTGATGTCATGACCGGAAATGACATCATCAAGCAGGAACATTTTTAACATCCTAGGCTGCAATTCTACCCACACTTACCCAGGATTAAGTCCCATTTACTATCATTGTTAAAAGAATATATATAATGAAAAACAGTGAGCCCAGCCTACTTGTTTATGATCTTGTAGTCCCAATATTTAATGTTTGTTTTTCTGATGTCAGCCTAACAGAAAGCAAGAAAAATATTTAGAACATTATATTTCAGTTTATTTTTTTATTTTATTTTAATCACATTTTAATAACAATGTTTGTGTGTGTGTTGATATTTTCTTGTATGTGTGTGTGTGTTTGGTTCAGCTATTGGCCACAGGGTTGCCCTAGCGACTCCACTGCAAATAGGCTGTACTTTTCATGTCTGATCAATGGCGTTGCTAGGGGGTACAGAGGGGTGAAGGTTCCACTGGGTGACACACACACACGGGGAGGGGGGTGACACCACTACTGACCAAAATTTTTAAAATATTAGTATTTTCAAATATCATCATGATATATATCATTTGATGTGTAATTCCATGGAGAATGCAATGAAAGACACCCAATTGAAATAGCTCAGTTCTATCAAAAGTTATAGCCAAATATCCAGTGGGGTGGGGCAATGGTGCCTCATCATGCCCACCTCCCAGGGTATTGCCCCACCCACTGCATGGGAGGGGGTCCATCATGAGGAAGATGCTCTGGTCTTCCGCACTGGGTGACACAAACCCTAGTGACACAGGCTTTGCTCTCACCATGCTTGAATTTTTCTGATGGAAGACAGCCTCTGCTGTGGCAGAGTTGGATTTGCCTGTTTCAACTTGAGCGACAATGTTAATGGGGGGTTGTGTGTGTGTGTGTTTGGAGGGAGGGGACCTGTCCAATTAAGCCAGAGGAAAGAAACGGGAAGCCCCCCAGGCCATCTAGCACTGTAACAAAAACAAATTTCCCCAAGACCAAGACAAGCCTGGTAAAATCTGTAATGTGGTGTCCTATTTCCTAATCTCTCCAGTAAGGAAGCAGCGTGTTGAATTTAAAATATCCCTCTGGTAAAAGCTAACTATTTAAAGAGCGCTGGGGTCCCAGAAATGCAAAACAAAGATTTGTTGATTAAAAACACATGGTTGGTTCATGAGACTTGACTAGCCAGAAAAAATCAGACCTGACAGTATTTTGGCTTTTCCTCTACCGCAAGACAAGATGGTGATTTATTGCAGTGATGTCAGCTGGGCTTGAAAAAGTTCCCTGAATTGTCTTCATGAAATTTTTTTTTTTAAAAAAAACACTTTTACCTTGAAGTCATTAGGCCCTCGGCCTGTTCATGGAAAGAGAGGCGGGTGAATGAAATGATCCCTTCAAAAGCAACCAGTCCTTTCATGAACATGTCCATTGTATGGGGGCTGGGAATCACAGAGGCATGGAGACATTGACTCCATAGCAGCGGTGTCCAAAGTTTTTGGCAGGAGGGCCACATCATCTCTCTGACACTGTGTCGGGGCCGGGGGGGGGGGGAAGAATTAATTTACATTTGAAATTTGAATAAATTTACGTAAGTTTACATAAATTCATATACTAGAGGTGGAACTTATATGAATGAATGAAGGTCTTGCAGTAGCTCAAGGCCTATAAAAGGCCTTGCACAAAACAAGGCTGGCCTTTCCTTCGCTGCCGCTGCTGCATCACAGACATGAAATAGCAAGCAGTGGAGGAAGCCCTCATCCCTCAGCTCACTCGAGAGGCCAAACAGTTGCCCTCACACTGAGAGCAGTTGCGTCAAGCCAGTGCAGGCTCCAACAAATCTCTGGAGGGCCAGAGGCTCATTGGAGACTGGGGGCTCCCTGAGGGCCGCATTGAGAGGCCTTGAAAAGGTCAACAGGCATGTGGATGTGGGAGAACCCGTGGACATTATATATCTGGACTTTCAGAAGGCGTTTGACACGGTCCCTCACCAAAGGCTACTGAAAAAACTCCACAGTCAGGGAATTAGAGGACAGGTCCTCTCGTGGATTGAGAACTGGTTGGAGGCCAGGAAGCAGAGAGTGGGTGTCAATGGGCAATTTTCACAATGGAGAGAGGTGAAAAGCGGTGTGCCCCAAGGATCTGTCCTGGGACCGGTGCTTTTCAACCTCTTCATAAATGACCTGGAGACAGGGTTGAGCAGTGAAGTGACTAAGTTTGCAGATGACACCAAACGTTTCCGAGTGGTGAAGACCAGAAGTGATTATGAGGAGCTCCAGAAGGATCTCTCCAGAATGGCAGAATGGGCAGCAAAATGGCAGATGCGCTTCAATGTCAGTAAGTGTAAAGTCATGCACATTGGGGCAAAAAAACTTTAGATATAGGCTGATGGGTTCTGAGCTGTCTGTAACAGATCAGGAGAGAGATCTTGGGGTGGTGGTGGACAGGTCGATGAAAGTGTCGACCCAATGTGCGGCGGCAGTGAAGAAGGCCAATTCTATGCTTGGGATCATTAGGAAGGGTATTGAGAATAAAACGGCTAGTTTTATAATGCCATTGTACAAATCTATGGTAAGGCCACACCTGGAGTATTGTGTCCAGTTCTGGTCGCCGCATCTCAAAAAAGACATAGTGGAAATGGAAAAGGTGCAAAAGAGAGTGACTAAGATGATTTCAGGGCTGGGGCACCTTCCTTATGAGGAAAGGCTACGGCGTTTGGGCCTCTTCAGCCTAGAAAAGAGACGCCTGAGGGGGGATATGATTGAGACATACAAAATTATTGACAAAATTGAGACATACAAAATTTACTCAGTGTGTGGTCGGTCTGTGGAACTCCTTGCCACAGGATGTGGTGCTGGCGTCTGGCCTGGACACCTTTAAAAGGGGATTGGACAAGTTTCTGGAGGAAAAATCCATTATGGGGTACAAGCCATGATGTGTATGTGCAACCTCCTGATTTTAAAAATGGGTCATGTCAGAATGCCAGATGCAAGGGAGGGCACCAGGATGAGGTCTCTTGTTATCTGGTGTGCTCCCTGGGGCATTTGGTGGGCCGCTGTGAGATACAGGAAGCTGGACTAGATGGGCCTATGGCCTGATCCAGTGGGGCTGTTCTTATGTTCTTATGTTCTTATGAGGGCCGCATGCAGTCCCAGGGCCGGGGTTTGGGCACCCCTGCTCCATAACATCAGGGCCTGGGGTGGATGACATTAAAATGGCTTCCCATGCTGGAAAGGGAGGAACATAAAAATATAAGCCCTGTTGAGTCAGCCCAAAGGCCCATCTAGTTCACCTTCCTGTATCTCACAGTGGCGTGTCAGATGCCACCAGGAGCACACAAGATAGCAAGTACCAGCATCCTATTGCCACTCCATTGCATCTGGCATTCAGAAAGAGGCTACGTCTAAAGCTTGGAGGTTGTGTATAGTCATCGTGACTTGGCATTCTGAGAAAGTCTATTTCTAAAACCAGGAAAGGTTGCATGTACCCATTATGGCTTGTAACCTGCGATGGAATTTTTCTCCATAAATCAGCCCAATCCCCTTTTAAAAGCATTCAGGCCAGGTGCCATCACCACACCCAGTGGCAAGGAGTTGCACAGACTAATTATATGCTGGGTAAATAGACATCATTTTCTTTTGTCTATATTCTAACTCTCCCGACACCCAATTTGAGTGGATGTCGCCTGGTTCTGTTGTTGTGTGAGAGGGAAAAGAGGCAGAGAGCAAACAAGGAAGAATGTGGGCAGGTTCCTTATCGGGCTGGTTCAGATGACGGCTCCAACTGTTCTGTCCTACATATTGAAAACCGTCTTTGGGACTGACCCATTTATCAGAGCAACTGATGCAGTGGTGTCAAGGTAGGAGACTGGCAGGGAGAGTCCACCTGTCTGACCATTCACCTCCACTGCCTTATCTCCTCCTGCTCCCTGTAGTGGGAAAGAAAGAAAGAAAGAAAGAAAGAAAGAAAGAAAGAAAGAAAGAAAGAAAGAAAGAAAGAAAGAAAGAAAGAAAGAAAGGTGGGTGGAGAGGAAGAGGTTGTTCAAGGAGAGAAGAGTGGTGGTCTACTATGTCAGAGATGCTCCTCTCCTCTATACTTCCTCTTCTGTTCCTCTCCTCCAGGCTTCCTGCTCTATCTCCCTCTTCCAAACCAAGGATTGTGGGGACCAGAGGCTGGCACATCACTAGATGAGGAGGGACATCATTAACCATGCTGCCTCAGTCACCCGGAGGTCTTGGGTTGACCCTGGTCCTCCTAGCAGGAATCATGTGGCTTCTGCATAGGATTCGGTGTCTTGTACACAGTCAGGTTTTAGCAACAGCAACTGTGAAATATTTTGGAGGTAGCCTGCAAGCCACTTGCTTCTTGCTTCAACATTTGTTTCTGTCTCTTGCTGCCATCTGTCAGGGATGGCCATGCCAAGCCATTGTCATATCTCCATCTAGATCATGCACAATGGGTGCTCTTCTCTGCCCTCTGGGAACTGTGCTGCACATAATGTGTGGGCACTGTACGCAACGTGGGAACAAGCAGGGACAAGAACAGTTGGCAACGGAGGGAATCGGTTGATGAGGGATCCTGGAAGAAAAGTTGGAACATGACACGATAACATGCTGCGGAAGGCAAACTGGAAAAAGTGTCATATGTCACAAACCTACTTTGTTGGACGGGGGTGAACATGGGGTGATTCATTTCCACATTGTAGATCACTGGGTGCACCTTTCTTTGCACTGTCTTTCTGGTTTGATCCTCTCTGTGTGTTGACTTCTAGATATCTTGCAGTCCAATCCTATCCTTTCCCTCCCCCACCAATGCAGCCATACTATCCAGTGGTGATTCTGGCCCTGGTACCACCCGGAGCCAAGACTGCAGACTACCATTCCCCCCCCCCCCACTGGCCAAGCTGCCATCCCCTCACTGGCCGAGCTGCTATCCCCCTCACCAGTGGGCTGCCACCCCTGGCTCCCTTTCGGAGGCCCAGAGAGGCAGCCCACACAGAGGAAACCAGAAATGATGTTTTTATGTCCTTAGAAGGCATAAAAGGGAAGGGAAGCCTCTTCAGCCCTCAGAAAGCCTTCTAAGTCCTTAAAAAGTCATTTCTGGTTTCCTCCATGGAACTTAAAGTGATGTTTTCTGGCTCTCCGAAGCCTTTACAAGGCCTTTGGAGGGTTGGGGTGCCAGCGTGCTGCTTCCCTGGCCCTCAGAACTTCTTTGGTTGAAAGGCCCTGTGTGGCATGATGGTGTGGCACCATGGGGGGGGGGTGGTGGCTGGCAGTGCGGCACCACCCCCTAGCCTGGTACCCGGGGCATTTGTCCCCCTTGTCCCCCTCAGGTATGCCACTGATGCTACCATAGCACATATTGCTTCCTGTAGCGACATCATGGAAGATATCACCAAGGAGATAGGGTGTGGTGTCCACAGTGCCCCTTGCTCTAAGTAAATGCAGGGTTAAAGCCCAGGTGGTAGCTGGAGGTGTGCTGCACAGCTGCAGCCACTAGAGTGAATCTAGAAGTATATAAACAGCACCTGGAGGAACTAGGGTGTGTGGGTTGTAGAAGGAGTGTAGGTTGGACAAGACGAGACGAGCTAGACAGACGGACGGACGGACGGACGGACGGACGGACGGACGGACGGACGGACTGACTGACTGACTGACTGACTGACTGACTTGGAATCTGTGAACTGGGAATTGACTCTGACTTTTGCTTGCTGCACTTGGTAGTTTAACAAGGGAAACTAATCAGCCTTAAGCGGGCACGAGGCCCAGTGGGAAGGAACTGTGGCAAGACACTTCCTGTGTGTCCTTCATTGCCAACATAGTATGTTGGGCAACCCTAGTGGGGAAAAATGAGTAGAACATTGAGATATGTATTCACGACAATGGTCTGCTGTTGACTTTCTATTCATGTGGTTTTCTTTACAACCGCAATTGAACGATTGAGAGGATATGTGGATCAGTGGATGTTTTGGCTGAGGGTGAAATGGTCATGTGATCTTTCATATGACCCTATTCACAATTGAATCTACAGTTCCTGATGGTCCTTCTGTTCTCAGTGCATCATTTTGGTCCAATCACTGAGCTGGACATTTGACAGAAGCCAGTAGGTTCCATTAAAACTCATGCCAGTTCTGAGTGTAAGCCAGCCCTGTGTGATTCATCTTCTACAAACTTACTATCAAGAAATCTTCTGAAAGAATATTCTGTATCAGAACCAGTGAGGTTCTGTGCTGGAGTACAGTGTCATCTCGGAAAAAGTATTTCAAAGCCTGATTGCTCTCACAAATTCATTTTAAGCCTCTATATATTCAACCTCTCTATTTAATGCAGAATATCATTGTGTGGGAGTGTTGGACTGAAGACCTGGAAGACCTGGGTTCAGATTCTGGACCATCATGAAACCCATTGGGTGACCTTGACCCTACCTTCTAATGGTCCACCTAGCCGTCTGAGTTCACTGCCTGTCTTTCAGGGTGATGGTAGCGATAGTGATAGAGTCAGGTTGCTGGGGGTCTTGGAGCAAAGCTTTACATTGTGCCCCCTGCAGGAGTGGTGGTGTAGCTAAGGGGGGGGCGAGGGATTGATTGCCCCAGTGCCACACCTGGGTGGTGTCAGGGCGCCTTTCTGAGGCCTTTTGAGCCCTGTGCGTGATCTTCCTGAGCCTTGGAAGATTTTGGAAGACCTGCCAGAGGCCTTAGAAAGGCACTTTGGGTTTTCACTAAAACTGGAAGTGTTTTGGAGAGGAGAAATTGTGCCCCCAAGTGCCAGGTGTTGAAGCTGCGTCACTGCCCATGTGCCTTCTGCCCACACCCTAGTGGTGCATTGAACACAATCACTGCCACTGGTTCAGGGTTGGCCTGATTTGACCAACCCCTGACAGTACTCCCTAGCAGTGACCCAGCTTTTCCTCCAGCTGATCCTGGCTCCAAGGGAAGAGAGAGGAAGGGAGGAGCACTGAGTCAAGTCAAGCAAATGTAGTCTGTCTCCAGCGCTCTGACAAGATGCAGGCAGACGATGAGATCAGTGTCAGATCCTTTGCCACCACGACAAGGATGCAATACCTTTGCATCCTTAGGGGAAATGCATTGCGAGAGCCTGGATGCTTCTCACAAGAGTGTGAAAATTGCCAGACATTTTTTGAGGGGGGGACGGACGGACGCGAAAGGGTGGCGCTCAGGGGGAAAGCAGCTGGAAAGCAGACAGCCCAGATGCTGGGAGAAACAAAGGCTGAGATGACAGCCGTACGCACAAAAGTATGAGACGTACAAAATTATGCAGGGGATGGGTAGAGTGGAGAGGAATGTTCTTTTCCCTCTCACACAACAAAGAATTTTCTTTACTCAGTAGGTAATTAATCTGTGGAACTCCTTGCCACAGGATGTGGTGCTGTCTGGCCTAGACATTACAAGCCATGATGGCAACCTCTTGCTTTCAGAAGTAGGCTGCCTCAGAATGCCAAATGCAAGGGAAGGCACCGGGATTCAGGTCTCTTGTTATCTTGTGTGCTCCTTGACTGCCCAATCCTGTGCATGTCTACTCAGAAGTAAGTTCCATTAGAGTCAATGGGGCTTACTCCCAGGAAAGTGTGGATAGGATTGGGCTGTGAGTGGGTATCTGGTGGGCCACTGTGAGATCCAGGAAGTTAGACTAGATGGGCCTTCGGCCTGATCCAGCAGGGCTCTTCTTACATTCTTATGGGTTTTTTTCCCCTCTTACGCTCTCATATTGCAATGCAATGTTATCAAATTCAAGCCCCAAACACCCCAGGGAGCCAACCCCCCCCAACACTTATTTGGCCTGATCAGAGTTTAAAGTGAAATAAGCAATATTTTCTCCTTTGAAAAATTGTCACCATCTTCCTAACTGGAGTTTAGCATTGGGAAATGAGTTGAATTCTTGTGGGATTGTCTCCAGGGCT
>NC_089831.1:11328930-11458930 GCF_035046505.1 Tiliqua scincoides | reverse complement strand
TGTCCATGCGCGATGGGCCTGTTTCAGCAGCGCAAAGCAGCCCAATCACACAGGGAGGGTGGAGAAGGTGCTGCTGGCATGCTCTTGGCAGATGGGATTGGAGTGGAAAGAACTGAATGCTCGTGTCTCCCCTGTAATGAAAGGTGATGGGCAAGTTACAACGCAGCCGGCTGTCATAAATCATCATCTCAGCAATTGCTGACTGTCATTAGACACACCTGAAGACGTCCTCTCGGTGCCCGCAGCCCGGGATGTGGCAGTTTTGTGGAAGGCTCGACGTTTCAATCACAGGAGGGAAGAACAAATGGGATACTCAAATCCCTTCGGCTGAAACCGAAGCGGCAATCAAATGAGATGTGGCTACTACGTCAGCCACCAGCTCCCATGCTGTGTGATTCCTGAAAGTCCTCCCTGTCCCAGGGAATCTGGGAAAATGCTTATGGAGCGTGGGAGAAACTCAGGCTCTTCCGCCTCAGTCTCCCACGGAAAGCAGGGATTGCCAAACCCCTCTGATCGCTACAGAATGTACTCGATGTGTGGCGATCTGAGAGATTGAGAGCTCTAATTTGATAATTCCTTTGACGCATCTGTGGTGTGGCTGCATTTGGAACTCTGTGTACCGTTCTGGACACCGCATCTCGAAAAGGAGATGGTATTGGATAGCGGTGTTGAAAGGATGGGAGAGGCGGCATCTTCTGAGCCTCAAAACGGGGTTGGCAATTGACCTGATTCTTTTGTGTTGCTTTAAAGATCACCTCATTTAGGAAACATTTAGGGGCAAACCTGGACCCCAGTTGCCTACCTAGACTGGGCCTGGGGAGTCCATTGCCCTCCCTCCATGGCAGACTGGCAGTTTTCTGCCGTCTCCACTGGGGGGTGGGGGGTGACAGTGCCTTCTGGTGGAGTACAAAGGCACCACAAAATAGGACCCCCCCCGCCTGCCCTGACTCCAGTATAGCTACAAATGCAGCCGATTCTGGGACAAGGTCCGCGTGTGCACAGAGGAGGGGTATCTGTACAGGCAAGGGAGGTGACACGGTGACACAGAGGGGGTATCATTGCACTGCCCCCCTAGCTACGCTGCTGATGGACCAACTTGCCCATTGTGAATAATATGTCTTTGCTAGGAAAGCCATGGTGTGATAGGGCTGTTACCTTCGTCTCCTGCTTATGGGCCTGCCTGATTGACCTTGTGAGAATCAGGGTGCTGACCTAGATGCGCTGTTGACCTGTTCCTGCAGGTTTCTCTGTATGTCCTTGTGTCACATTCTGGCATGTCCCTATAGCACACACAGTTGCAGGTGAAGCTCATCGTCTTTGTTCTTCTGCTCTCAACGTTGATGAGGAACATGGATTTGTCTGACTGGGTTGACCCTCTGATGGGCATGGGGTCTCAGTCAGTGACTCTGACCTGGCTAACTCTTCATGTCACTTCGAATGCTGGCATCACATTCCTGGGGGCCCTGGAGCAGAGCTCTGTACCAGGTTCCCACGGTACCCCCAACTTGCCTCCTGTTGGTGCATTGGGTACGACCTCTGCTACTTACGGATCTGAGCCCATGGCCAGTGTCCAATATGGTCAGCCCACCTTGTCACCTCTTCCCACATGCCACAGTGGGTCTCAGAGCAGCATTTGAAAACATCACTCATAGATAAAGCCCACTCAACTGCCCCTCCAGCTGGTCTTCGTGTTCCCTTATGAAAAGCTTTCCCACAGTCTTCACAGACTACATTGCTTTGAGTAAAGGGAAACCAAAAATGGCATTTTATTTTTGCAGCAGTATTTAAAGATATTTCAGGTGTTACATTCACATTTGGAATTGCTAAACGTTTACACAGACCACAGAATTCATACTTCCTTCTTAAAACCTGTATATTTTTTTTCCCTAAAGCCAGATTTTTCTCACCATAGCTCAGTGTCCTTTGTCCAGCAGAAGCCCAGAGTGAATCATTTGAAGGAGAATATGGGTCAAGTTCAAGAAAAATTTGGGTTTTACTTCTCTCCTCCTGTTTTGGCATCTTTCACTCGCTTTGAGTAACAGTTGAGCTTGTAATAGGAAGCCCAAATGGAGCTTGAAGAGTCTCTGGTTAATGATTGTCTCCAAATTGACTCGGTTTGTCTTAACTACATTGGTGGCTGCCTGAAACTGAGTCTGATCGCCAGTCGATTTAGCTCAGCAGTACCAGCACAGACTAGTAGCAGCTCTCAGGGCCGGCCCCAGGAGTGGTGTGGCCCAATGTGGGGCATTCCTGCAGGCCTCCCACACTTCCTGCACCCCCTCAGATAGCTCGCCAGATAGCAATGGCGACTGCTTATGGCGCTTGTGGTGTGACACCCGGAAATAGTTGGCAGGGTTGCATATACCCATCATGGACTGGAACCATCCAATCATGGATAGACTTCATCATGGATGGACTTTTCTTCCAGAAATCCATCCCCTTTTAAAGGTGTCCAGGCCAGACACCATTGCCACATCCAGTGGCAAGGAGTTCCACAGATTCATTACACACGGGCTAAAGAAATATTTTATCTCGTCTTGTAAGAAAGGGAACATAAAAGACACCTCCGTCATGAAATGGATCTCCTGGCAGCATCCAAACAGTGAACGCCTGGATCTCTGAGGGTGTGGGTCTCTGAGGGCGTGAATCTGGGTCTCTGAGGGTGTGGCTGTAGGGGGTTTGAATTGCGCATAAGCAATCTCTCTCGGATTCCTCTGATCCAGGACTGCATCTGAGGCTTCCTCTCATTGCCACAGCTGCCTCAGCCCTCGGCACTTGATGTGGTGGAGCTCTTAATTAAGCAGGCAAACGGGACAGTGGAATTGACGGAGATGACTCCTCCGTTTGAAGTTAAGCCTGTGCTTCGGGCTTGCTGGATCCAGACCTAGATAAGCTCAGATCTCTCAATGGATTGTGCAGTGCATGAGCCTCTTTCCTGAGACACATGTTCAGGCACCCACAATGCGTGCGCACACAAACAAACCCTGAGCAAATGAGGAATTAAGTAAATGCATCTATGTGTTAGTTTACAAATAGAACTGTTACTTGTTACCCCCAGTATTAACAGCCTCTTTTTCTTCTCCCCCGTGCTAGCTCTGTGCGTGTGTGCGAGAGAGTGCGTGTGTATGTTTTTGCTAAGCTGTGAAAGACATTTGTTTCAGTTGCCAACATCTCTGCAGAACTAATGTGGGTGGATTGTGACAGATATAATTTCTCCATCCCACAGTTTCATCAACTTGAGTTCTGTTAAACTATACCCGCTGGGCTTAGCTCCTTTTAAAGTTTCCGCTTTGACAGGTAGATTTATTAGTCTTGAAATTTGTACAAATCAGATGTCACTTGTGGCAACTTGTCAAAACGTCAGTCTGGTGAGGAAAGCATGAAAGGATTTTTCGGGGGGGGGGGAGAGAGAGAGAGAGAGGCAGGCTTTAAAGAACTCAAGTAAGAGCAGAATAAAAGAGGTTGCAATCCCTCTCAATTCCTTGATCCTGGGGTTTTTGCTTTATTAAATACCTCACACCTGAGAGTGGGTGAGATGCTGGTGGATACCAGTCTCTGAGTTGTCAAGGCTGACAGCTTACAGTGATAGCCTCTGCTCTTAAATAAAAAAAAATTAAAAGTCTCCCAGCTTGTAATGGCGGCGAGAGTCAGTGTGCAGGCTGGAGAGATGAATTTTCATTCCAACGCCATTGCCCTTTGGTGTTTCAGCCATGTGGTTTCATCTCTGACGTGTGTGATCTTCGTGGCAGGGAGGATTGGATTTTGTACAGGGCTTTTGTAGTAGGCCCAGCGTTCATGTAGGGCAGGTTTTATACAGGGATTTCTTAGTAGCCTCAGAACCCAATCCTATCCAAATTTCCAGCTCTGGTGTAGCCACAATACAGCCCCATGGTAAAGGAACACATTTTCCCATACCTTAAGAAGGCCCCAATTACTGCTTCTCCACCACATGATTCAGCGTACACCCCACAGGCTCAACTGCACCAGCACTGGGAAATTAGATAGGATTAGGCCCTCAGTGTTCAGGTAGGGCAAGGGAGAAGGGGATTAAAACACTGATGGGAAAAGAGGCACAGAAAAGGACAGGTCCACAGGTATTCCTTGCATTGCCACTGTTAAATAGGGGGTCCATGCGAATAAAGGAAGGCATAGAGATAACAGTTCAACACATTTATTTCATCTTCAGGAACAGAACCTGGCAGTGAAAAGACAAGGCAAACACCCCTGGCTTTATACCCCTTCGCTCCGCCCAGATTCCCCACAATCAGTGCTGTTGAAACACTGGAGGGCCAGTCGGGCGGTAGGATTTCGATCTGCCACCTGATTGGCCACCTGACTGGGCCAATAGGTTATGCAGGATTTAGGTCCTGCATAACTTGCATACATCACAGCCATGCAGCTCAGGGCAGGGAGGGGGGAGTGCTTTCTGCAGCGTCTTCTGCTCAGATCACAGCAACCTGCCTCCATGTGGATGAAGAGGAGATGTTAGAGGTGGCTGTGATCAGTTGGGATAAGAACATCTAGAATTATACCGGGATCCTCCTACCTTTAAAATCAGGAAAGACAGTCTAGAAGGGGGGGGGAATCCTTTGTGGGGCTGATGGGTGAGTTGCAGCAAAGTGAGTTGCAGCTGATGGGTGAGCTGCAGCAATGCAGAAAATGTTGCAGCATGGAGGAAGCTAGAGAAGAGCTTCCAGGCATCATCCAGTGGCAGATCTCAAGGTGGAGCCAGAGTTGGTCCGTCACCTATGTCTCCCTGCCCACAGCATGGGGTGGTGCGGTGTGCTTGCGAGTGATGTCCAACGCCATGGCCTCGTGTACCAGGTGCCCCAGCTTACACCACCGGCATCACCTTCGTTAATGTTTTCTTAAATCAATTTAATGAATTGTCCCATTGCAGCTGAGCTATTGCAATGCAGATTTGTTGTAATGATCAGCTATCCCAGAATGACCGGGAGGCCCAGTTAAAACAGGAATCCTCTCCATTTCCATCTTAACTCAAGTACCCTTCTCATGAACCCACAGTGGCAAGGGATCCACACACCCCCTGGCAATGAGCACTTGCAGATGCGGTAAATGTGTGGACGCCTTGTGGCAGGGGGAATTTTGTGCAACTCCTTCTCGACCAGTTATTATCCATTCTCCTGGCTGGCTGACAAGTGCATGGGAAAGACCACAATTATTGGTCTCACCCATGCGGTTTTGGTATTCACATGCACAAACGCACACATCCAGCAGGCAGGCGTGTGGGATCATGCCACAGGGGAGGATATCCCATGCCTTTGCCATGTTCACCAAGGGGCCCTCTGTCTCTTTGATTCACCTCTTGCATGTTTACGCAAGCCAAAGTTTGAAAGAAGTCGAGAGGTTGCACTCCATGACTCACTTTCTTTCCGTGTATTTTCTTCATTCCTGAAAATACAGGTGTGTCCCCTTATCCACAGGGGTTCCATTCTGGAAACTCCCCCTGCAGATATGTGAATCCCAGGTATGGGGATGCCCCATCCCCACCCTGCAGAGGGTGGGGCTGGGGCATAGGGTATCGGGCATGAGGGGGGACCTCCTGCATCTGTGGCTAAGTGAATCCGCGGATATGGGATTCATAGATATGGGGCCCCTGTAGTGACATCGCGGAAGATCTGGTGAGGAGGTAGATGTGGTGTCAGCAGTGGCCCCTTTAAGGGTAAGGTCTGGGCATCCAGCAGAGTGTGCTGCACAGCTGCAGCCACTTGAAGGCAATAGGGCCCTCAGGGATATAATGAGCACCTGAGGCAGGAAGGGTTTGTGGGTTGTAGAAGGAGTGCAGGTTGAAGGTAGGAGAGGAGACGAGACTGACTGACTTGGCATATTGACTTTGGAATCTGACCTCAGACTATGACTTGGCTTATTGACTTTGGACTTTGACTTGGATACCCTGACTGATTTGACTGACTTACCTGGAACCTGACCTTGGACTGTAACTGGGCTTATTGGCTCTGGACTCTGATTTGGCAACTCTCATTGATTGGACTGGTTTACTTGGAATCTGTGGACTGGAACTGGACTCTGACTTTTGCTTGCTGCACTGGTGAGTTTCACAAGGGAAACTAATTAGCCTTAAGCGGGCACGAGGCCCAGTGGATTGGGATTTGGCAGAACAGCCCCCTATGCAATACCAAGCATTAGTGGTAAAAAAATTTTTTACGGGGGGGGGGGGGAGCAGGCAAATGTAATCTTGATGAAATCCTTACGACATCCTAAACAAATAGCCCAAAGTACTACAAATAGCCCTGTATTGCCGCTTACAAATAGTAAACAAATAGCCCTGTATTCCTGCCCCGGGGATGCTTGCTGCCTCCCCCAACCCTCAAACCCCTCCCTCCCACCTCCTCTCCATTCTCCCCATGCCCCCTCCAGACCCCTGAGCCGACTGAGCTTGGCCAATGCAAACTCACCCATCCCTGGGGCCCTCGTTGGCATGGGGAGGTTGGTGCACGTCCCTGTGCCGGCCTAGCTCCTCGAAGTGCTTTATGGCACTTTCACAACACTCTTTGGTTGGCGCAAGGTGACTTGCACTGGCCAAAGGGGAACTTAGGATTGCATCCTTAGTCTTTTAGAAAGGCTCTTTGTTTTAGGGACATTGCTGAAGCTTGTCTTGGGCCTTTCTGAAAATCAAAGCAAAAAAAGAGTGGGATGTGGATTTTGAAAAATCAATAGCGGCAGTGGTGTGCTTCATGAGCTCATTAGGGCACAGAAGATGCTGGGTTTCCAAAAACCTCTATCTTCCCATTGCTAGATAACCTAATGTTCATTTGTGGATGACCCTGTCTCAGTGAAAAGGGGTTAGCTTTGGTGATCTTCTGTTCCTCCCTCCAGCCCTTCAGTTCTATGGCTATAATTAGTAAGATCCAGAAAGCTCTCTCTGTGTGTACACTAATTAGTCAAACTCTGAAAAGCCATCATCAAATTGCCACCGAAGTAACTTCTGCTGAGTTTTCATTTCAACACAGGGAAGGCTTTCTGCAGTGATGCCCAGGGAACAAGGCCAATGACAGTTGGACTGTTCCTCCATTGTGACACGGAGTCTGCAAGGTCACCACCTTCTAGCCAGGGGTGGAAAGGTTATATTGGCTTTTGCTTCTGCTTTGCAGTGACTTTTTTCACATGAGTTCAGGCATTACCTAAGTCCACATTTGCATATATCTCAAGGAAAAAAGCAACATATGCAAAAGATTGCTGATTTTTTCTTCTCTTCTCCCTCCCCATATTAGCTCTATGGTCTTGTTTGCACATTGATGTCTACAGCCAGTGTGGAGTTGTGATTCAAAAGCTGATCCGTCAACCCCCACTGCTATTGCCCCGTCCTCTTGGGGCATTTAGCATTTCCATTTCCTCTTTTTCATTTCCCAGCTATTCTATAGGAATCAGGGCTGGCCTACTTGAGAAGGTGGTTGTTGGGGAATAATGGAGAGGAAGATTGCAACTAAAGAACGTTGCCCAGAGAAATTGGGCAATGACAAAACATCGCCCTGAGAAATCACAAGTTTGGCCATCAATCATACAGGCAGCCCAATGGGATTTACAGCCCAAGCCTAACTAAACCCCAGGGAAGGGCCTATCAATCACGGCAAGACTCAAGTTGGGTTCTGAGTCCTCGTCCACTTTGACTTGACATTTGTGCAAGTCTCAGTGGGTGACCTTTGCAACTTGGCCAGAGCCTTTTTGGGACTCTGTTTGACTCAAGCCTGAGTCTTTTTGATAAACAAGTCAGGCACGGCTCCACAGAAAAACAGAGCTGCTGATAGTATGGGTGGGTGTATGTCAGAGTTCTAATTTAATTAACCCCTGATGTCCCGATCTCATCTGTAAACTAAAGCTCGGCTGTTCTTTGAGTGAGTGCAGCCATGTAGAAAGCGCCAATTGGTTCCTGATGAACCTGAATTTCTGAGTCTCAACTGGTTCCTGAGAAAATCTCCTGAGTCCCAAGTCACTTCCGGTTTCAAAACATGGGTAACTTGGGTCCTCACTAGTCTGGGAAAACAGGTGTTTGGCAAATCGAGTCTGAGTCTTACGAGTTGAGTCGCCCATCCCTGCTAAACCCCACCACCATTACCAATGCAGCTGCACCAGTGGAGAACTTCCCCAACCCCATGCCTCATGGCAAAGGTCCATGATGGCACCCCCCCCCCCCACAGGATGTCACCACTCCCCCCACACAAATCTGCCCGTCACACTTGCCTGGAACGCACAGTGCTTCGTGCGACTCCAGGATGTGTCGGGGAAACCTCCTCAAGGTTCCCCAATGCTTTAAACTGACAAACCAGAAGCACAGTTTCCAACCCTGTTGGAAGCCTCAGAGAGGCTTCCATGGGATCCTAAAGGTGCATAAGGCATTTGCCCCATCGAGTGAATAGGAGGTCTGCCACTGGGAGAACGCACTGCATCCAACAATGGGGGGACGGTCCGAAGTGGAGTGATTTTGTTGTTGATGCTTTTTTGTGAACATCTACCATCAAATCCTTTACGTCTGCAATTGCCTCTCTGTGCCATCAAAAGAGAGAGAGAGAGAAGAGAAGAGGCAGAGATTTCACAGGGAAAGATTCCTCTTAAAAGTCATGATTTGATGTCACTGTGCTAGCTTCAGTGACTTTCATGTGGTGAGTCCATTAGAAGGGCTTGTGCGCTGCCTCAGATGCTACAAAGGCAGGTACACCGAGCTCTCTCATGTGTTCTGAGCCACGGTGATGTGCCTTGAATGTGCTGCGGTCACTTTCAAAGCTGTTAAAGAAAGGCACACATGCAAACACAACAAATTTGAAGAGAGGGGGAAAAAAAATCGATTTGGATTGCTAAACCCTGATGTGAATTTCCTTGTAGGAGTGTACTGAGTGTAGCGTATTACCCAGATCAACTCAGCCAACAGGGAGAGAAGGAGCGAGTGCGGGAAAGCGAGGGGAGGAGGGAGGGAGATGTCTGGCAGGAGTTCAGAAAGCTCTCCAGCTCACACATCTGGTTCTTATATTTCAAAGTTAATTAGTCATATTGAGGCTGTCTGAAGATAAATTTATCATCCAGAAAAAACACAAACAGTTTGAAAAATGAAAGGAAGTGAGGTGACACGTCCTGACGTTTAAATAAATCATTTTAACATGATTAAAAAACTTGTCCTCGGTGACACCCGGAGCTCGGATACTTTGTAAAGACTTTTCTGACAAAGACAAGTCCCTCTTTGGTACACAAAGCCCCTGCCATTCAATTATACAGAATAATCTTGGGCCAATTACTTTCCTGAGTGACTACTGGCAAACACAACGCACAGCTGCCAGGCTGTGTTCGGTGGAGTTGAAGCTGAACTGTAAAGGAACCTTAAAGAAGGGGAAGTTCACAAAAACCTTTTAATTATAATTTTTTTTTTTTTTTTTAATGGCAGGGGGCATAAAATATGGAGGGAGGCTGAGATGTCATATGTGGTCACCAAATGCAGCTTGAGATTAAGGAGCGTGAAAAGATCTTCTAGAGCAGGGGTCTCCAAATCCTGGCCCGGGAGCCAGTTGCTTCCTGCAGAGAGCCTCTATCTGGCCCATGGCCAACCTCTGATCCCCTGAGAACCTCTGCCTCAGTTGACCAAACACAACCAGAGTTGTGCTTGTGGGGTAGGGGAATGGGGGTCCATTTAAGTGTGTGCTTTATTTCTTGGGCTGTGTTGGTGCTTGGAGAAATCATGGACATTTGAGCCTGTTCATTTATTCATTCATTGCATCTAAGATCTATCTCTAATGTATTTATTTAAATTTTAGATTTAATTTTTTTCCCAGCCCTTGACACTGTGCCAGATATTTGGTGTGGCCCTTTGGCCAAAAATTTTAGAGATCCCTGTTCTAGAGCAAGGGTATCAAACTCATTTCACATAGAAGTTAGTATTCGTGGTGCCTGCTAAGGGCTGGAATGACATCATTAAGCAGGAAGTGACATCATTAAGCAGAAAATGGCCAGGAAGAAGCACTTTGTTTTCACATAGAAACTCATTAGCTGCAAATGACAGAGGAGAAAATGTGCAAATCTTGTTCATATTTTCAAGATATGAGAGAGCCCAATTATCAAGCTGGGAGAGCTCAATTATAACAAGGGCGGGGGGAGATAAACTGCTTCTGAGGGTCACATTCGGCCCACCGGCCTTATGTTTGACACCCCTGTTCTAGGGCTGCTTCCAAACACCGTGATTCCTTGCAATCATGTAGACACTTGAAGCGGTTTTTCTCCAAGGTGGTTCCACCCAGTTCAGAACATAAGAAGAACCCCTTCTGTCTACGTCTTTCACTACTCCTCTTCCTGCTCCCTGGAGTTGAAAGGGAAGAGGAGAAGGAAATGACAAGGTAGAGCAGAGCCCACAGCAATGCTGTCCTCTCCTCCACACTTCATGTTGCACACCTTTCACCTCTTTCTTTTCAATTCCATTAAATGGGTGGAGGAATGGTGGGTGGGTTTTGCCACTGGATAAAGAGGGAGGGGAGCATTTGCCATGTCACCTCAACTACTGGGGCTGTCTTGAGAATGGTTTTCCTATCTCAAGGCCACAAGGAGTTCATGATAGACCAGCAAGAACACCAAATGAGCAAGCCATTTCCATGCGGTTTGGTGCCATGCCCTGACAGAAAGCACATGGGGAGATCATAAATTTCCACTGTCAGAGAACATTCCACTTCCCAAGCAGTTGTTAGTTCCCAAGCAACATATGCAGACGTACGAATTCCCAACAGGCCAGCAGTTTGGAGAGCCGTTTCCCAAATAAAAGAGAGATGGTCGTTTGCCAGACCAAGAGACAAACTGACAGGCAGGCTGTGCTACTTGCTGTGAGCCTGTGTTGCTTGGGTTGACAGTCTTCAGGGTTCAGCTTCCTCTCCAGGGTCTTCACAAGGTAGAGTAGGGAGAAGATTTGGTACTAGGGTATAAGTCATAACTGGGCAATAATCCCACGTTATATATCCTAAGCCTCTTATTCCATCCCTAACCCAACCTTTACATTATAAAAACAAACATCTAATACAGTGTTTCTCAATCAGTAGTATGGGAACCACTGGTGGTACTTCAGGTGGTGTCTGGTGGTACTTGCAGGACTCCTGGACACCAACCGCCTGGCAGCAATACCAGCAACGTGATGCAACAAACAGCGGTAGGAGGCTTGGTTCAGCATGCAGAAGTCCAAAGCATGCTTCTCCATGCTTGAAAAAGTGCTCCCGTTCACCCAGAGCCTCTTATGGGTGTTGGTCATGTTGCATCTGACCTCCCAACCCAGAAATGACTAGCGATGGTGTCATTGCCAGTTAATTCCAGTGGTACTTTGAATAGGTGGACCATTTGAAGTGGTATGGCGGAGTACTTACCATGAGAAACATTTATCTAATATAAATATGCTTATATTGGGATACAAATGTCTGGAATGAAAAAAGAACAGACACAAATGTCCAATACTGGGATGCATTTGACCAAGACACAGTTGGCTGGGATGCAATGGTTCTGTCACAAGGAGATTCATCTTATCTCCAGTGTACATGAAACCACAGAGTCTGTCCAAGACCTGTCAGTGCCTGAGATGGAACCCCAGATGGTCCTCCTCTTTGCAGGGTCTCACAGTCTCAGACATATCTTCTTCCCTCCCCACTCTCTGGATCTTAAAATGGGGAGCGGAGTGGAAGAGAAAGTGGGCTCTGCTGCTGGAGATGACCTCTTCAGTTGGTCTCATGGATGGGCCAGCTCTGGCTGAGAGATGCCCATCTGAGGCTTTGAAGATCTGTTTCCAGTCAGGGTTGATGGACTGGGTCAGTGTAAGGCAGTTTCATAAGTAAAACTAAGGGTCAGTGATGGAGGGAGTTAGGAAACCATGTTGCCCATCAAGAGGCAACTGTAGGAAAGGAGTTGAATTTCTGAAATTCACCTGTGAATAACAGTTCAAGCATCAGGGCCCTCAAAATGTTGATTTTTCACTGGGATCACCAATGACATTTCTATCTGCCATTAAGAATTCACTGCACCAGCCTCCCCATGCGCCTTTGAGAACATGTGAGAAGAATCTAAGTAAATGGTGCATGTTCTGGGGAAAGTTGAAAGGGCTGCTCTGTAACCATGACACCTCTGACCCCGGAGACATTCTGAGCTGGAATTCTCACACTCATCCATCATGGAGGATGGAGTGGGAATGCAATGAATTCTTTGCTTATGCAATGTATTTCTTGGACAGATCACCATCATTCATCATCCCAGCAAAGTGAAGTCTTCAGCTTGTAGCAGGTTGGGAAGCCATATTTTGTTTCTCCTCCTAACCACAACATACATGAGACTGGCAGAGTACAAGCTTGTATTTGGGAACTCATTGCAGAAGGAGCTGCTTACCTGGGCTTGCAGAATCTTGGAAGGAGGGAATATATCCTGCGCAGTGGCAGAGCAATTTATGGGTGACAAGAGAGTCCAGTGGTTGCAGCAACCTAGTAGCTACTTGGGAGATCTCTGGGAGAGCTACTTGGGAGATCTCGGGCAGGAAGTCTGGTCTAGAGGGTTGAGCCTCCATTTGCCTGAAGATAACATCCAAAGGTCGCTTGTTTGAGGCCACCGGCACCGTGCAACCTTGAAGCAGCTGACAAGCTGAGCCGAGCTATTCCATCTGCTCTGAGCGTGGGAGGATGGAGGCCAGAATGTGCGACCAGATCAAGAAAGAAACACCTGAATGTTGTGGTTTCTTGAAAGATAGAACCTTCTTTCAAATTGTAAAAATCCCTACAGGGATTTAAATCGCCTGCCTATGTAAACCGTCTTGAATAAAGTCTAAGGAGAAATCTGAGGACCAAGAAAGGCGGTATAGAAATACCTGTATTATTATTATTATTATTATTATTATTATTATTATTATTATTATTATTATTATTATTATTATTATTTCCTGTTTTCAGTGCTAGTGAGAGCATCCAACTCTGAGCACCCAACTCTGGTGCTCTGCTCCACTCCAATAGCCAGTCCTCTGGGGACCACATCAAGAAAAGAATGGACTCTGCTTATGGTTAGCAGAGGGTGAACAGTCATGGCAAAAGGAAGACCAGTCTGGCCATATCCATTAGTCAGGAAAGGAGGAGCTTGTTTGTCCCCCTTCCTGCCAGAATATAACACTTTGCTCCCCTCCAACCCCCAGTTGCCAGGGAACTGTCGATATAAGGAAAACATGATGCAAAAGATCACTCAAGATCTCCAGTACCTCTGGTGGCTCATCAAATAGACCTCCTTACTCAGAAGCACACCAGCTACCATCAGCCCTTCTCCCCTGGATCCAAGAAAGAAGAGGGGCAATGGAGTGGGAAGAGGAAGTGTTGAGGAGAAGGGTGTGGTAGGCTAGAGTGTTGGAGATCCTCTATCCCACCACTCTCCTCCATACTTCCTTTTCTATTCTGTTCCCCTCTTACTTAAGTCCACCTCCCAGGACTAGGAGGAGAAGTACAGGCAGAAGGACATTTGTAGTTGCTCCCTGCCAGTTCACCCTCAGAGTTGACAACACAGTTGGCCTCATGGATGGATTGAACCTGAAAGCGAAGCACTCAGGCCTCTGCTATCATCCAAAGGGGCCCAATCCCATTCAACTTTCCAGCACTGGTGCAGCTGTGCCAATAGGGCACGTGCTGCGTCCTGTGGTGGTGGGGGCAGTCACGGAGGCCTCCTCAAGGTACATTTGCTCCCTTACCTTGGGGCTGCATTGAAGCGCATCAGTGTGGGAAAATTGGACAGGACTGGGCCCAAAGGTTCCTGAGTTGTGTTCATGTGTAGATGCAAGATGTGGGGTTGTTGTTTTTTAAATGAAATTATGACTTCTGCAATTCATTGTCAGCTGACTTGACAGCTATTCTCGTGAAAGGTATCACATATCTCCTTTGAATACCTAAGGAAACCCCAGCTCCCATTTGACCAGGAACAGTCTCTGTTTCCTGATCTTGATCAATCTCCCTACTGTGTCGATCAATATTCTTGATCAGTTTCCACACTGTGGACGGGCATCTATATCGATCGAAAAGCGGGGCATCAGAAATAAACATGGGCTTCCCTTATTCTCTACGGCAGTGGTTCTCAAACATTTAGCACCGGGACCCACTTTTTAGAATGAGAATCCGTCAGGACCCACCGGAAGCGATGTCATGGTCAGAAGTGACATCATCGAGCCGGGGAATTTTTAACAATCCTAGGCTTCAGTCCTACCCATACTTAGGAGTAAGTTCCATTGACTATCATTGTGAAAAGCATATTGTTTGTGCACCACCCCAATGAACACTCAAGACAATGGAGCTGGGAGAAGGGGCCACTTTATTAATAGTTAAAGAGAGTACAGAAGGAGAGGCTGAGATCTGCAGTTGCTGTGGCAGCAAAGCATCTGTGGTGTGGAGGTTGGACCATCGGAAGGTACCAGAATCGCATCTGTCTCCCAGGCTGGGCATGTACCTGACTCCAAGTCTGGCCCCTTTTACAGGCAGCATAGCTTATCCAGGTCTACCCCGTGAAGGGGTGAGGCAGCCAGACCGTGGTCAATGCCACCTCGAGCCGCAGAGTACTGTGTCCGTACTGTGTCCACGTGCAAAGGAGGAAGAGGGCTGAGCGCTGGTGCCCTCTGAGCCCGCCCAGCTCCCAGCCCTCCTCCAATCCCCTCCCCGGGGAGGAGCTCTCGTGTTCCAGCCTGGGCCAAAAAACCCCGATCTTGTTGCTTACATTGTGCGATCGGCATACAGCATAGCCTGTTAAATGTATGGCCCAACCAGAGTCACATCCCATGGCGGCATCAAGTCTAATATATTAAAAATAAAATATTGAAGTGAATGGGGACCCACCTGAAAATGGCTCACGACCCACTTGGTGGGTCTTGACCTACAGTTTGAGAAACACTGCTCCATGGGTCAGAAACTATAGGGCAGTTCCTTTTGGTTTTGCCCAGCCCTCCCATGATAAGTGTTGGCCATCAGGACATTACCCTATTCTCATTTGGTTCCTCTCCTTTACTTTCATCACTGATGCAATCCAGGAATGATATAATCCAACCTGAAAGTTTTCTCCTATTAGCCATTTTGTCTCATCAATTTTGTTAATGGGATAACAGGAGGTGCTGGTTGAGAGTGCAAAAGTCTCATCATGTTGGTAATTTTCACTGTTACATGTTAGCGATCTGTCAGCATTTGTTCCCACTAATTCCATACAAAAGTCTTATTAGATCAGTGGCTTTGATTTTTACATCCTTATTATCCAATCCCTCTCTCAGCCGCACGAGGCCGGCGGTGAAACGAAAGCGCTTCCTGGGCACGTCAACGGGGAGAAATTCTCGCACGTCAGGCTGACAGCCTGTCTATGGGTCGAACATCAATCAATGTGAGGAGCAATCAGCATAGCTGATGACCCAAAGGATCTGCTCAGCTGGTTTTCATTCCAAGCTCTTGTTTAGTCATAGATGCTGCATTTATTTCCAACAGTGAGCTGCTGATGCAGGCAACTACACGGTAATAGAACTCTCTTCAATGCTTTCCCACAACTCATGGGTCTTCTGTGTCAGCCTCATGTCTATCCCTGTGCCCACTGAACAAAAAGTTAGGTTTGTATACACTTGCTGCCTGGATTCTGACCCAGTGGTACCACGAGGGTTTGCATCACCCAGTGCAGGAAGCCTGCATCACCTCCATGATGGACTTCCTCCCATGCAGAGGGCAGGGCAACACCCCGGAGTGGACGTAGTGATGCAAAATTGCCCTGCCCACATTGGTTTTTCGACTATAAAATAGAGATATTTGAATGCGGTTTGTTTCATTGCATTCTGCATGAAATCCCTGCCCACTGCATGGGAAGAGGTCCATCATGAGTATGATATACTGGCCTCCTGCACTGGATGATGAAACCCCTAGTGATGCCACTGATCTAGGCTGATCTCTGAGCTTGTAGGGAAGACCCAGCCAAGGAATTCAGGGAAGGGAAGGAACCACATGACCACAAAAGCCCCCTCTCCTCTCTGGTCTGAGACACTAGGGACTGGGGGAGGGATTGTGGGTGACCATAGGAAGAAGATTTGGATACTCTCCATGTATTTATACAGGATCTGCTCCAGGATCTGTACCAGTGTCCAAAAATGCTGAGCAGTAAAAAAAAAAAAAAAAATCACAGCTAGACCTTGAGCTAGAAGTGTAGATAGCTAGCTAGCAGTGTGACAGAATTTTTCATCCTACATTCTTCTTCTTTCTCCTTCCATCCTCAAATCCAGGTTCTCACCACATCCAAGCTAATGGTCATCGCCACACCGTGTAGCAGTGAATTCCCCAGAGTTTCTGAGCTGTGTGCAGTAGTATCTTCTACTGCTGCTCCCCACTGAATATTGTGGCCATGCTCTTTAAATACTGGAAGAGCTGTCATATGGAAGAAGGGGCAATTTTTTTTTTCTTCTTAACTGCCTCTGAGAGTAGAACTAGACTCAATAGGTAGAAACTGCAAGAGAGGCGATTCCAGGTGGATATCAGAAAGAACTTAAGGATGATCAGGGTGGTTCAGCAGTGGAACAAATTGTCGAGAGAGGTGGAGGATTCTCCCTCACTGGAGATATCGACAGGCACCTGCTGGAGATACTGTAGGACAGTGGTCTTCAACTTTTCCTGTGCCCCAATCAATCAATCAATCAATCAATCAATCAATCAATCAATCAATCAATCAATCAATCAATCAATCATGAGACTAGGGACCCACTGTCAACCCACCCCCCAGGACTCAAACCACCCACCCCCCTCACCACCTACCTACCCTCGTCGTTGCCCACTCCCCATCCTCATAATGCCCTCCCAGCAATGTTCACTGTAGCTAAATATTCTTATTAGGAGAGCAAAAAATGTTACCACTAGTGAAAGCTATTGTAACACAGTTGCTAAGAACCTGAGCAGGACTGGGTCACAGTCTCCTGGTACCTGAAGGGGTACACCAGATGCCTCCTCTTTCACCTGGTCTTGCTCTAGTCCAGTGGTCTTCAACCATTTTTCATTTCATGCAGCAACCCCACAACGGAGGCTTTGCGACCTCACTGGAGTCCCAGCTCTAGGAGGATTTCCTGCTACAGGCCAGGGAGGGGGGTGGGCTTGGACTAGATGACCTTGTGACTCCCTTCCAACTCTATGATTCTATATGACCAGCTACCTTGGTGAAGTGTGGCCTTGCTAAGTCACTTGGAGGGGAACCAAGTTACCCCTGGAACATAAGTATTCCAGTATAAGTATACTTAACAGTAAGTATAACTGTTACCCCTGGAATATAAGTATGATAAATGAGTGCTTTTAAAAAATAATCACCGCAGGTCACTGTGTGATCAGTAGTCAGATTCCATGGAGTGGAATTAACATGCAAGGCGTTCTTCACAACCATGGGAGTTATCAAAGGGGAGGGGAAACTAAGGTGGCAGTTTTATTTTCTACAAATAAATATAAGCTTCTCGAACTTGCAAGGAGCAATCTACTCTGATGGATGACATGAATATTCAAGTTTGTTTTCAGCAAAAAAAAAAAAAAAAAGGAAAAAAAAAACTTTGACTTTGGTGCTACTCCTCAGTTACAAGGTTTGTGCATTTTCGTGCTGTCACAGCCCGCGCTGTAATTGTCCAAAAGTTCCTTGATTGTCTCTAACAAAACTGTCAGCCGGCTTTGAAGTATCAGAAGAGTCTCATCATGCTTTATGAAATAATAAACATGGTTTGCAAATGCACGGGCGCTATAGACAGCGTGCCGACGGGAACGTCAGATCGGAGCGGGGGAGCTCTCGCAAAGGAGGGCTTGGCAGCAGAGATGCTTTTCTGCCGCTCTAATGTCTGAGTGGAGTCCTGGATCTGATTCAGAGATGGGGTGCAACATAACTGGATCTGAAAGCAGCTGGCAGCGGCCCTTGAAACGCACGTATAAATAAGCTTTCATTTACCTGCTTGGTCCCGCTCGGCTTCTGATGTGCAGCTCCCACACCTCCTATGGGTCAGACACCCAGAAGCGGGTTGAAACTTGACATCAGGCAAATTATGGCAGTGCTGCCACCGCCTTTTGATTCAAGGCTCAGGCCAACCTCGTTTAACCCATTTCTGCCCAGCCCACAGGTGGACACATTTGATCCCTGTTGCGTATATGCAATGCACACTTTGGGGACATTTGTGAACTTTTAGTTGAAAAGCGGTATATAAATACTGTTAATATATAATATATATATGTATAATTAACAGTCGAGCCACTCTTCCCTGTTGTAATTGAATGCCCTGTAACGGTGTTTCTCAAACTGTGGGTCAGGACCCACTAGGTGGGTCGTGAGCCAATTTCAGATGGGTCCCCATTCTTTTCAATATTTTATTTTTAATATATTAGACTTGATGCTACCATGGTATGTGACTGCATTTGTGGAAATGTTCCAGTACTGTACATTTAACAAGCTACTAGGTATATTCTTTTAACAATGACAGTCAATGGGACTTACTCCTGGGTAAGTGTGGGTAGGATTGCAGCCTAGGATTGTTAAAAACAGTCCTGCTCGACGATGTCACTTCCGGCCATGACATCACTTCCGGTGGATCCTGACAGATTCAGACAGATAAAAATATGGGTCCCGGTGCTAAATGTGTGAGAACCACTGCCCTGTATGAAGCAGGGGACAAAGGGCGCAAGGCTAACCAGGTCTACTCAGAAGTAAGTCCTATTTTGTTCAATGGGGCTTACTCTCAGGAAAGTGTGGCTAGGATTGCAGCCAAAATGTCTTAAATCTCCAGCCACTAAAATGTGCTCAAAGCGAGTCAAATGTTTTCCTGCTGTTCTTGGTAGCGAGATGTAGGGAGACGTCATGTGAGAATGTTGAAGTGCCATGCCAGAGCTTCGGCGCTTCCTCAGAAGAGCAATTAGCTCTGAATTAGTACAGTTTTCTTCTAATTGCTTCCAGGTGTGACACATTTTGTACTTAAAAAAAAAAATGAGCAGGAAGAGAAACCTTTCTCCCCCCACCTCACCCCCACCCCAAGCCCCTTTCGGTATTTGTGCATGCAGTCATCTTGACAGCTTTATGTGAACAGTTGTTGTTGGGTTCATAAAAAAAGAGAGAGAGAGAATTCCAATCTAAGCGGAAACAGATCCATGCGCGGTGAAGTCCAAGTGTCTTGTTTGCGCACTTTGCAAGCAGGCGAGAAATGGATGCAGGAAGTAGGGGGTCAACCAATGTGGGCGGGCATCTATGGACGCCTTCTGCGTGCTCCTGCCCAGTTCATCCTCAGTCCTGTGTGCGGGATGTGGGATGAAGGCCCAAACTGGGATGGAGCGGTGGGGCATCTCAGTCTCTGAGCCTGCTTTATGTTCAAAGATGGGATTTCAGACATCGGACCTGGATTGGCTCTCTTTAGTCCATGGCTACCTTTGGCATGCTTCTGACATTCTTGACCTGCTTTCTGTTTGCCTGTCATGTGCTTTGGGGCATCGCCTGAGGAGGAGCAGACCTCTGGAAATTCTCTGACAGCAGGAGGGGTGATGGCACCAGCAAGAGAACTCAGGGCCTGCCTTTGAAACTTCTGTCAAAGGGCTTTAAGCTGAGAAGAAGCACCAGGCTCAGCAAGAGGCAAACTGAGAAATTTGCCTAGGGGCATGTGTGAATGTTCTGGCGATTGTTTCCCCTCCCCCAAAGGATTGTCTAAGAGAAAATATGATGCTCAGATTACATTAAGGCTACCATTTTATGCAAATTTAACTGGGAGTAAGTCCTAGTGAACACTATGGTACTTACTTGTGAGTAAGCTTGCACAATCTCTCTCTCTCTCTCTCTCTCTCTCTCTCTCTCGCTCTCTCATATATATCTTTAAAAAAAAATTATCTGGGACATTTTTTTATCCCTTTTTTTCACAAAAAGATTCTTGGCTGGGGTGATTCAGAACTCCCTAGACTCTATATAAGGGTGAGCACAGCACTTAGGTGCTGTGGGGGCCAATTAGAAACATTTTGCTAAACCCGAGTTCTAAAAAAAATACACATTACACATATATTTACCTATTTGTCTTTTTAACTTTTTCAGATAAATAATTTTTTTACACTGTTCTATAATTCTATAGAGCTGGGATGGTGTAGTGGTTTGGGAGGTGGACACAGCCCTGGAAGATCCAGGTTCAAATCCCCTCTCAGCCATGAAGCTTCCTGGGTGACCTTGGGTCAGTCACTTTCTCTCAGCCTCACCTACCTCACAGGGTTGTTGTGAGGAAAAAAGGAGGGGAGCAGCTGTGTACACCGCCCTGAGCTCTTTGGAGGAAGGGCGGTATAAAAATGTGAAAAATAATAATAAATAATATAATAGTTAACTGATATAAAGTACAGTAAAAATGTCAAAATATAAACAATACAAACACTGCCAGCATTTTAAGAATTCAGAAGAAAATTCTGTGTGGGGAGAGTTAGAACAGACAAGAGAAAATATTTCTTTACTCAGCGTGTGGTTGGTCTGTGGAACTCCTTGCCACAGGATGTGGTGATGGCATCTGGCCTGGATGCCTTTAAAGGGGGATTGGACAAGTTTCTGGAGGAAAAATCCATAATGGGGTACAAGCCATGATGTGTATGCGCAACCTCCTGATTTTAGAAATGGGCTATGTCAGAAGGCCAGATGCAAGGGAGGGCACCAGGATGAGGTCTCTTGTTATCTGGTGTGCTCCCTGAAGCATTTGGTGGGCCGCTGTGAGATACAGGAAGCTGGACTAGATGGGCCTATGGCCTGATCCAGTGGGGCTGTTCTTATGTTCTTAACTACAATTCCCATGAAGCCTTGCAGGTCTCTTGTTATCTGGTGTGCTCCCTGGGGCATTTGGTGGGCCGCTGTGAGATACAGGAAGCTGGACTAGATGGCCCTATGGCCTGATCCAGTGGGGCTGTTCTTATGTTCTTATGTAATGATTGTGTCCTGGTCAAATGTGCCCGGAGCATTGCCATCCCTAGACATCTGTGTCTTTAAAAAAAAAATATATATATTTTTTTATCCCCCCTCCCCTGTCTTTTTTATTTGCATCCCATTATAACTGGGCAACAAACCCCATGTATAGATCCTAAGGGCCCAATCCTATCCAATTTTCCAGTGCCAGAGCAGCTGTGCCAATGGGGTGTGCTCTGCATCCTGTGGTGGGGAGGCAGTAGCAGAAGGTCAGGGGGCATTTATTCCCTCACCTCGGAGCTGCATTGTGATGGGACCAGTGCTGGAAAGTTGGATAGGATTGGGCCCTAAGCCTCTTAACTCAGTCCTAACCCTACCTTTGTGTTTTAAAAAAACAAAAAAAGCACATCTAATATATAGCATATAACGGGACAAAAATGTCCAGGATGCAAAAGTAACAGATGCAAATGTCCAATATCGGGATGCAGTTGTCCGGGATGCATTGATCCTGTCACTATATTTTGGTGTGGGTGGGAAAGCTCTTTTCTGGTCTGTGATAGATTATAATACAATCCAGCTTCCAGGCAATTCCTTCTAGACAGGGTGGGCATAAAAGTAGCAGAAGTGTTCCAAGTCTGGTAGGTAGTACAGAGGCAACCCACAGAAGTAGCCCTTCCATTGATCATCTGTTCTGAACTCGGGCAGGTGATGATGAAGTTCAAGTTCCAATGAAGTCCTTGTCAGGACCAGTCCATCCATGAGGTCAGATGAGTGGGGAAGCCCACCTCTGCGTGCCTCAGTTGCGCTTCATGCTCATGATGCTTCATGGGGGTTCAAGACGCAGGCGCAAGTGGCAGAAGGATCTGCAGAGGGTGTAGTACAGGAGTGCAGAGCACAAGCAGATGTGTGGATAAATGCACACTTTGCTTCTCTCCACAGCTAGCAGACTAAGAGCACAATTCTGTGCATGTCACCTCTTTTAAATCTAGAGGTGGCAACAGTCTTGTAATGCCGTAGTGGAGTTTTTAACGTAGCCTCAATCAGTGGTGTCACTAGGGCTTGTGTCAGAGGGAAGCCCGCGCATCACCCCCATGATGGACCCCCACCCATGCAGCGGGAGGGGTAATGCCCTGGGCTGTGGGCTTGCTGATGTACCATTGCCCCTGCTGGTTTTTTGGCTATAACTTTTGACAGAATAGAGATATTCCAACACGGTTTGTTTCATTGCATTCTGCATGAAATTATGCATCAAATGATATATAACATAATGGCATTATTCGAAAATACCTAGTTTTTAAAATTATTGGCCAGTAGTGGTGTCACCCCTCTGTGTGCATCACCCAGTGTGGACCCCCCCCACCCACCCCCAGTAACACCGCTGACCTCAATTATCTTAGTCCATCCCAGTTCTATGCACATTTTTGTCTTCATAAATGCAGTGTCACTGATTGTTTATATTGATAAATAAACTACAATCGATATGTTCATATAATGTATTTGATTTCTGGAATTTATTCAGTTGTACCCTTTTGGACTCTCTGGGTTTGAGGGATTTGAGAGGAAAGAGCCTTGCTGGTGAGCAAAAGTTTCTGAAAACACTGAGATGCCAAGGTTGATTGAAATTTCCCAAGGTCCTCTTTTAGGGGAGGTAGTAAAGCAAAAGGGGGGGAGGGGGAATTAAACTGAGTAAACAATGACTAGAGTGCCTCTCTGTTTTTGAGCAAGTTAACCACTAGTGGTCTAGATGGGGGAATCTACGTTTGTATCTCATAGGTCATGCACCATCATCCTGACTAGATGACATTGGTGTTATGATTGCTTTGTGAAACTCAGGATGACTAGGCAAAGGCTTTCCCATCTCTTCTTCCCCTGAGCCCAGCAAGAACCAGGTCATGAAAACACCGACTGAATAGCCCAGGGAATGTCAACCTTGGATGTTTTACAGGAGCATGAGAAGAAAGTCAGAGGCTGCAGCAGGGTCATCTGTGTCCAGGACTGGCCCAATATCTCCCAGGGCCTGAGGTGTGCTGGCAAAGCCACCGCTCTTGCACAGAACGATGCCAGTCAACACAGCTCCTCCTTCTCCTTTTTCTCTCACTCCCTAGATTCAAAGAAGGGAATGGATGGAAGAGGAAGAGTGGAGAAGATGAGAGCGATGGGCCACAGCATCAGAGACATTCTAGGCCTGTCTAGTCTCTGCTCCTCTCCTCCATACTTCCTCTTCCGCTCTGTTCTCCTCTTCTTTTTTAAATCCAGGGAATGAGAGATGGAGAAGCAGCGGACAGACAAGAGGCAGAACTTAGTTGACTTCACAAATGGCCCAGGCCTGTGTGGGTCATCAAATATGACACAAATGATAAAATATGTGGCCTAAATTTGGTTTCATATTTAAAATTATTGGACTAGGAAGAGAATATCCCATATAAAGGAAATAGTTATCAGAATAGTTGGCATAAATTTGATAGTGCTGTTTGTTACCTGCGTGTAAAATATAATATAAACATAAACCGGGCAATTTTGAAGTTGGGGAAAACAGTTGTGTAAAGTGCGCACCTGACTTTTCTTTTGTGGCCTCTTCCTTTCCTTTCTTGAATTGGCTGAAAAATTCCTCAGTGTTTCTCTAGAGAAATCTTTCATCCCTCCCCCATTTTGGGGGAGGGGGAATATGGGGGGGGGAAAACCATGAGATTCATTTTGAATCAGAGAAAGTATTCATTGGAGTAATGTCACTATAGTGACTGTAAGTTCCAAAATGAGGAACGCACAAGGATTGGAAGCTACTAGTGATCGATTGACTGATTATGTGTCCAGTTAAAACCGTAAAAATATGTTTGGTTAAAAAAAAAATTACACCGGGCATGCCTTATCCGTGGGTCTGGCATCCACATATTTCACTATTGCAGATGCTGTGGATGTGGGTTCACTTTTAAAAGTGTTTTTAGAAGTGTTTTTAAAAGTCAAATTAAGTCAGAAAGGGCACTCGGTGCTTCAGAAGCTACTTACAGGTCACCCTGGGGCAAACCAGAGGGTCCTGTGAACCAGAGCACAATTGAGTGCCCAGCAAGTGACACAGTTTTGCAGTGCTACAGTAGGTATGGCTATTTTCTGAATTATTCTGACTTTTAAAAAGCACTTTAAAAAGTGGACCCCAGCATCTGTGGATCTTGATATCCTCAGGGGAGCCGGAACTAAGGGATACTGGTTGTATAGATATGCTTTAAAACCACCAGGACAGACAAGTTTACAATAAGGCAAACAAACAAGGCTTACCTTACAAATAAGGTAAAGCCTTTAAAACAGGTTTCTAACAGAATTATGCTCTAAGGCAGTGGTTCTCACACATTTAGAACCAGGACCCACTTTTTAGAATGAGACTCTGTCAGGACCCATCGGAAGTGATGTCATGACCGGAAGTGACATCATCAAGCAGGGAAATTTTTCACAATCCTAGGCTGCAATCCTATCCACACTTACCCAGGAGTAAGCCCCATTGACTATCATTGTTAAAAGAATATACATAGCAGCTTGTTAAAAGTACAGGTCTGTCACATTTCCCCAAACACAGTCATATCCCATGGTAGCATCAAGTCTAATATATGAAAAATAAAATATTGAAATGAATGGGGATCCACCTGAAATGGTCTCACGACCCACCTAGTGGGTCCCGACCCACAGTTTGAGAAACACTGCTCCAAGGGATAGATGCACACCAGAAAGTTTAGGTGCACTGCAAATTCTAGAAAGCCAGAGAGGGATCTGTAAGGAAGCCCAGTAGGGCTAAGTTGGAGGTATTACTGAACCTATTAAAAGCAGACAAAAAAAGGAGGTAAAGAAGTGCATACTTTACAAAATGGACTGCAAGTCCAAGCATAGGAAACCAAAGGCAGCATAAATCCTGGAAAGCTTAGCATAAGGAAAGAAAACATGCCAAAAAGGAATTTGGGGTGCAACCAGGAGATTTCCAAAAACACAGTGGAAGTCAGAAGCTTGCTATGGAACCACAACTGGACCACCAAGGAGAGAGGCAGTCATTAAAATGTCATACAACTGGAGTGGAGCACAAAGTATTTTTGGATCTGTTTTTGCTGAAGAAGGTGTGGGTTACAAGCTTCCCACGTCCGGGACATCATCCGTTTGTGTGATAGATCTTCAGATTCAGGCACCATAGAGGATGTGGTAGGGCAAATTGATAGACTGAAGTTGTGGCATGTCACTATGAGTGGATGGCATTCCCCGCAAGAGTTTTGAGGATTTCTGCTATGAAGTTGCTAACTAGTAATTCTGGTAAGCCCCTTAAGAACATAAGGACATAAGAAGAGTCTTGCTGGATCAGGACTAGGGCCTATCTAGTCCAGCTTCCTGTATCTCATAGAGGCCCACACAAGATGCCTCAAGGAGCACACAAGTCCCCAAGATACTTGCATCTCACTGCCACTCCCCTGCACCTGGTATTCTGTTTACCCTTGCACCCCCCCCGCCCCATCCATGAAAACACCAGATTGCAGCTTGGTTTTAACTTGGGCCACCTTATTAAATGCAAGCAACCAATTTTAAAAACATGAAATGTACTGAACACACCATCCCTCCCTTGCCAGTCTGGCTCAATATGGGTCCTTATTTCTGAGTAATAACTCCAAGTTTTAAAGGCACCAGAGGTATGAACTGTTATACAGTGGCTCCATGTAAATAAAGGAAGGCATAGAGATGACAGCTCAATATGTTTATTCCATCTTCAGAACAGGACCTGGCAATGAATCTGAATGAATCTGACACAAGGCAAACACCCCTGGCTTTTATACCCTTTAGCATACATAACATGAACAATAGTTTAAAAGATGGGATTAAATTAGATGTCAGAACAACCTTTTGGGAACTGTGGGCTGAGATTGTACACCTCTGTCTTTAGACTGTTCAATAATGTCCAAGTATGTCCTGTCAATCTTCTCTTTGTTTGGAGAGCATTTTATAATCTCTTTTTATATGCTATATCTGTTTCAACCCTGCACTAACTCAAATATACTTGCTGAGTACATATTGCTGAGTACATATCTGGTGAATTTTGGGGTGTTAGGGCTAGTGGGTTGAACCTCGAGGATGGGATGAATCCCACAAAAGTAAATGGAAATTTTGGGGATACTGCCATGCTACTGAGATGGTTGATCCTGAGCAGCTTTCTTATATTTCTAGCTTATTGAGAGGGAGACACTGACAAATTCTGATGCGGGCAGGCCTGTCCTTGTATATGGGAATAGAGTGTTAAAGCTCTGTGTTGAAACCTTCAGGCTAACTCCAACAAACATGCAATGGGCTTATCAGCTACTCATATCTGCTACCACCCTCCTCCCAACTGAACAGCCAGCCAAACAGCAATGTAAACCGGCTCTTTGATTGGCTGACACTGGTCCTGCACACACACTACACTGCCTTCCTATCTGTTGCACGTGGAAAGCTGCCTTGATATGAGTCAGAACATTGGCCCATCTCATTCAATCAGTTGTGGATCTCCAGCGTTTTCTGGTAGAAGTCATTCCCAGCCCTACCTGGAGATACCAATGACTCAACCTAAGACCTTTTGAATGCAAAGCAAGTGCTTTGCTACTGAATTATGGCCCTTTCTGAGAATACCCAGAAATTTATCAGTATGATTAAAGATGGAACAATAGGCTAGAAGGCCCCAATGTCTGATATAGATTAGGGCTGACCCACCCATGAGGCCAACTGAAACTGATGCATCAGGTTGCAAATTGGTGGGGGGGGGGAGCTCTGATCTGTCCACCTTCTAGCCTCAACTGCTCTTCCTTTCACTCTGTGGCTTGTAAATGGAAGAGGGGGAAGAGAGAAAGAGGGGAACGTGAAGGGGAGGAGATTGCTAAGCTAGAATATTGGAGAATAGGAGAGCCAGAGGCTTAGACATTATTGGCTAAGAAGGGCCAGCATTTGGGATACCATATCAGGCATCAAGAAGTTTTGGGTCATCACAGTTTATCTAAGATGGACCTACCTAGTAGGGAAACTAAGTACATTTCTGTTCTTCTATGGGGATCCTAGAAATGTCCAAGATTGTGCTAGGGAAGGATGGGTTCTCATTCATTAGTAATGGCCATGAGTAGGATCTTTGTTCCCCCTGCATGCCTCTCACTGAAAATGTCCCTTCCATCAAGCACCATGCTGCAGCCAGAGAATGTCGGCATTTGTCTCCCATGCGGATTCCAGTCTTAGCCTTGGGAGATACAAAAGATAAAGGCTGTATTAAATCGCGGCTCCGGCCAACCACCCAGTTTCGCCAACAGAAGCATGAATGCCCTCCTCTTATTTCCATGGCTGGAGGGAAAACGTCATGTGCAAATCAAAAGATTGCCCATTCCTCATTGAGCGTGATGCGTCCAAGACCCTCTGAAGCTGTGTGACTGACTCGCAGCCGGGCTCCCTCGGCCCCGCTGGCTGTTTGCAGTTGGTGGTTCTGTCACTTTTGATCGATTCCGAGTGCTTTTCCAATACTCGGCTGAATTCCAGAGTCAAAAAAGCAAATGGGAGACTGTGCCTGCTTTTTAAAGTGCTAAATGCATCTGATGAGTTAGGAACTCTTATTTCTCACTCGCCTCCTCTTCACTCACCTCATAAGAACATAAGAACAGCCCCACTGGATCAGGCCATAGGCCCATCTAGTCCAGCTTCTTGTATCTCACAGCGGCCCACCAAATGCCCCAAGGAGCACACCAGATAACAAGAGACCTGCATCCTGGTGCCCTCCCTTGCATCTGGCATTCTGACATAACCCATTTCTAAAATCAGAAGGTTGCGCATACACATCATGGCTTGTACCCCGTAATGGATTTTTCCTCCAGAAACTTGTCCAATCCCCTTTTAAAGGCGTCTAGGCTAGACGCCAGCACCACATCCTGCGGCAAGGAGTTCCACAGACCAACCACATGCTGAGTAAAGAAATATTTTCTTTTGTCTGTTCTAACTCTCCCAACACTCAATTTTAGCGTATGTCCCCTGGTTCTGGTGTTATGTGAGAGTGTAAAGAGCATCTCCCTATCCACTCTGTCCATCCCCTGCATAATCTGTCCATCCCCTGCCCACCTCCCCTTTCTGTGTTCGTGATCTAATTCTCCAGTCTACTGACCACCCTGGGATAGTTTTTAACATTCCTGGTAGCCTACTGGTATGGGCGCCCTTAGAGTCCTGTTGTCAGTTGGGTTGGCATTCTCTGCAGGGCTAGTGATGCCAAATCTGCTGGGGTGGGGCTGGGTTGGCATGGCATTCACTGAGTGGGCTTTTGGTTCAGCGTCCTTTCAGTTCCCTTCTCTCTTTGCCCTCTGCGCTTTGAAGCTGATGGACACGTTCATATTTTGCACAGGAGTGGCATCAAGCGTTGGCTAGGTTGAGCTGGACAAGGACCCATGAGCATCAGAGGGCTCACCTGGCCAGCCTGAACCTTCAACATCTTACTTTCCAAACCCTTGCATAGCAAGCACACCAAGCATAAGACATGTCATTCTATATTAGAGCAGTGGTTCTTAAACTTTTTAGAGGCCCTAGAGATTGTCTGATTTATAACTGTCAAGGGCTGTGGCTATAATGGTGATTTGGAAGGAGTGCTCCTCCCATCCCCCAAGTAGCAGCTTGTTTAACCCTTGATGCACAGAGCCTAATCTGCCCTGTCAGTTCCACAAACCACCCAGAACTGGAACATGACCCCCTGATGAGACCTAGACCCACAGTTTGAGAACCACTGTATTAGAGGTTTCAACAAAGTGGGTCTCAACAAAGGAATGCCCAATGGCAACAACAAAAATCAGAATCAAGCTACGGCTTAGACTCAGATTTGTCCCCAATTTATTTATTGTTCCACTGTAGGTCTAACCCAGGGGTGTCCAAACATTTTGGCAGGAGGGCCACATCATCTCTCTGACACTGTGTGGGGGGCCGAGAAAATAAAGAATTAATTTACATTTACAATTTGAATAAATTTACATAAATGAATATATTAGAGTTGGAACTTGTATGAATGAATGAAGGTCTTGCAGTAGCTCAAGGCCTATAAAAGGCCTTACACAAAGCAAGGCCAGCCTTTCCTTCACTGCCAGTGCTGCATCACAGATGTGAAACAGCAAGTAGTGGAGCGAGCCCTTGTCCCACAGCTCATGCGAGAAGTCGAACAGTCATCCTCACACTGAGAGCAGTTGCGTCGGGCCAGCATGGGCTCCAGCAAGTCTCAGGAGGGCCAGAGGCTCATTGGAGACTGGGGGCTCCCCGAGGGCCTGATTGGGAACCTCTGAGGGCCGCAAGTGGCCCCTGGGCCGGGGTTTGAGCACCCCTGGTCTAACCCAAGAGCTTCCAATGCTTAAGCTAACACCCAAAACACCATCTTCCTTATCTAGTGTCAGCCCCCGCTACTGCTCTTTTCCTTTTCAAATGCAAGGACAGAGGGGACCAGAGTGGAACTGAAAGTTCAGGGCAGATGTTAGTGGAGCACTGGATATTTCAGTGCCAACCTAGGCAAGCAGAAGGTCCTGCTATGTTCACTAAACAACGGCAGAAGAGGAACCTCCTAGTAACCGGACCTCCTCCAACATAGAGGGAGGCTTCATTCTGCCTGCCAGTTGCAGAGTCTGTGACACACTCCTCTGCCTGAAGAGGCCTTGTGGCTTGAGAACACAACAAGAGCCCTGGAGGATCAGGCCAAAGGTTCATTTAGTCTAGTTTTCTGTACATCACAGCGGCCTACCAGGAGCCTCTGGGAGCCCACAAGACAACAAGAGACCTGCACCCTGTTGCCACTCTCTTGCACCTGGCATTCAGAGAGAGGCAACCTCTAAAACCCAGAGGTTGCACACAGTCATCATGACTTGCCATTATTTGAGAGATTTAAAAAATCCCTTCCATTCCCCCCTCCCCCACTTGAACTCCTCCACTGCAAATTTTGATGTCAAACTTTGCTGGGGATCATCTACTGGTTGTTGCTGAATAGCAGGGCTGCCTGAAGACCACCTGGCAGTATTCCAAATGGTGCATTTTTATCTGGAGTTACACCAGCTGCTACATCTGCCACTTCCTGTGCTTCTCCCAATTGCATTGCAAAGGAAGAGGGAAATGGAGCTGAAGGGGAAATGGAGAGGAGATTGGTGGGCTAGAGAGTCTCCAACCATCCAGTCCACCATTCTTCTTTCTTCCACACTTCCTCTCCCAGCCTGTCCCCCACTCGGTGGCGTCACTAGGGTTTGCGACACCAGTGTGGGAGGCCAGCACATGATGTGTGGGAGGCCATGTGTGAGAGGCCAGCATGTGACCCCCATGATGGATCACCTCCTATGCAGTGGGAGGGGCAAAACCCCGGGCGGTGGGCATGATGATGCACCATTGCCCTGCCCTGTTGGTTTTTTGGGGCTATTACATTTGATAGAATAAAGATATTTCCAGGTGGTTTGTTTCACTGCATTCTTCACAAAATTACACATCAGATGATGTATAACATGATGGTTTTATTCAAAAATACCAAGATTTTAAACATGTTGGCCAGTAGTGGTGTCACCCCCCACCCTATGCATGTCACCTGTGCAGCCCACATTCCTGCACACCCAGTAATGCCATTGTCCCCACTTCCTTTTTGAATCTGGGAAGCGGGAGGTGGAGGATTGACAAAGGCAGGGGGATGGATGTAGGTGAGTGCTCAGTACCCTGTTTCCTATCTGATGAAATGACCTCCGTTGGCCTCAATGAATGGGCTGGTTCTGCTGAAAAGCCAAGCTCCTTGCAGATGCCTGATCTTGTCTGATCTCGGAAGCTAAGCAGGGTCAGGCCTGGTTAGTACTTGGATGGGAGACCACCTGGGAATACCGGGTGCTGTAGGCTTATACCATAGTCTTTCGAGACTGAAGGTTGCCAACCATCTCCCTATACTGAACACTATCTCCTGATCTCGCCTGATCTCGGAAGCTAAGCAGGGTCAGGCCTGGTTAGTACTTGGATGGGAGACCACCTGGGAATACCGGGTGCTGTAGGCTTATACCATAGTCTTTCGAGACTGAAGGTTGCCAGCCACTTCTTCCTTGCTGCGCTTTAGAAATCAAAAGGGAGTGATTGCAAAGTCCCATTCATGGATTCTGCTCTGCAGGTGATCCCAGGTATTTGGGAATCTCAATATCGGGAGAGATGTCGAGACGGGGAGAATTTCAGGAACATGCCTAGTCAGTCGTGTAGCCAGAGGGGGCACTGTGGTATGTAGGGCAGGCACCGCAATGCACAGCGTAAAGCAGTCCCCTCCCACTCACTGTCGGAGCCACTTGGGACTGCCACAAATGGCTCCGACGGCAAGTGGGAGAGGCTGCTTGCATGGCGCATTGTGGCGCCCGCAGTACTTACCACAGCACCCCCCTTTGGCTACTCTACTGTGGCTACCGACAACCTCAAAACAAAACAAAAAACTAAAACTAAAAAAAAGCCGCCACGGTACTTCCTAAGCAGGGACTGTTGACTGGCGCATAATGCGTTCAACCCTGTCGTCCTGACACCTAGCACATTCGTGGTGCCACTTGCCCAAGTTTCCGACTGCCTCTCTTTGTGCTCCAGTTTGTTCAGCACTGCTCTTCCTCCGAAACTCCATGTGTTAACAGCTCGGTGACAGACTGTTGCTTGCTAATTGGGAGCCTCCGCGAACCAAATTTTCCCATGCTCCTCGCCTCCGATGGCTGCCGGAGCGCTCAAAGCCGCCTGATCTTTCTTGCACCCTTAATAAGGCCCTCACGCCATACCTGTCACTGCTCCCCGGTGAGCGGCGAGTTTAAGGGACTCGCAGAGAGAGCATTTAGAGATCCTTTGTGTGGGGGAAGAGGAACACCCAAGTGGATTGTAATTGGGCTGTCAAGGCTTCTCTTTGTTGCTTGTCAGTGGAGGTGTACACATAAAACAGCAGTGGCGGTGGAGGAAAGAGAGCGGGGAGTTCATTTGGTTCCCTGGAACGAGGAAGAGCAAGTGACTCTTTTCCACGCTGCCCTTGAGATGCCTGGCAAAGAATTAAGCTGCTTCTGGCCTAGGGAGGGGCCTTTGTCAGTGTGGCCCGCAGTGTTTTGATTTAGCAAGATCAGGTGAAGAAAATTCATGGAAGACACGTCTACCACTGGCTCCTGGCTGCATGCTACCTCTGGGGGCGGCCCCAGGAGCAGTGGGACCCAATGCAGGGCATTCCCATGGGGCTATATTCCCATGGTCCCCCTCACCATACAGCCCCGGCGACTGCCACCCCTGTGAGAAGAGCGCTTGCAAAGCATGGAACATGGAAATCGTTGGGGGGTGACAGAATGACATCACCACCAACTGCTTCCGGGAGGCCCATTTTGGGCCATTTGGAAGCAGGGATATGCAGGTAGGCAGACTCACCGCCCACACACTCCACTCACCCCGCCACCTTTCCAATACATTAGGGTCTTGGCTGTAGCGGTGGGCGATCTACTAACTGAGCCAACATGGGACCCCACAAATGGGGCCCAATTTGATGAAATCAGGCAAATTGGCTTAAGGTTGGCCCTGTCTGGGGGCAGTGTACTTCAGGATACCAGTGGAAACCAAGGGAGGGGAGTGTGCCTCCATCTCCTGGTTTGGGGCTTCACCAAGGTATCTTGTTGACCACAGTTGAAAACAAGATGAAGTGAACCTTTTACCTGGTCCAGCAGGGTTCTTCTTAAGTTTCGATGTGCACATACGCTCAAACTCTCCCTCTTTACAAGACGAAGTGTCTGCTACTTAGTCCTTGCCCCACTGGTTGCCTTTTGGGGACACCTCCTCAAACATCTCTAACGGGGAGTTGCTTGTGCAAGAAGCTATCATTCTTTGGGATTTGGTCTCTTCCTGAGGATCTCTAATAGTTAAAACCAGGGCTGGTCTTATGCAATGCTGCCCATGTCGTGACACTGGGCCCTCCTCTTGGGGGGGGGTGCACTAGGGTGGCGGGTGGATCTCCCACGCAGCAGCCTACATCTGGCAGCCAGGAAGAGCAGTGAGTGGAGTGTGGGATTGCTCACCCTCTCCTGGTACTGTTTGGCCCCAAATGGGCCTCCTGGAAGTAGTTGGTTGTGCCACTATCGTGTCACTGTCAACTATATCTGGGTGCCATGCTTTTCACACACCACCACAAGTGTATAGCTCACCATGGCTGCAGTTGCCATAGCTGCCTGGTGAGTCGGGGGCCCCACTGGTTAAAACTCCCAGCTGAGTACTGATTGCATCTTGACTCCAGCACATGTGTGTATCAATGAGCACGTCTACACAGCAGCGTTGGAGAGATTACCGAGGATCAAGGACGGCTTATCCGTAAGGTGGACTGAGCCTGTTGCCTTGGCTAGCAGATTGGCAGAGGGTCTCATGGGAGGGGTGCTGCATTTGCTTGCCTCTCTTTCCTCTGCCCCTCATTCTTCCTCCTGCTCTTGCTAGATTTGAAAAGGAAAAAGCAAGAGGGGAGTGGAGACAATGTCAACACATTTTCATCTCTAGCCCCCAAATACACAATCTCTTTAGATCATCCCAGTCTACAAATCATCTCACAATGAATCACGGAAGGGTGTAAGGAGGTGCTGTAGGTCAAGCATACAGGTTGCAGGCAGAAGGTCCCAGTTTCAGTCCCTGGCACCATACATCAGGTATGGCAAGGACACCTGTCTGAAACCCCAGACAAGTGTGTTGACAATATTGACCCAAACGGACCACTGCTCTGATTCCGTGTAAGGTAGTTTCCTATCTTCGACATTCAGTTCAATTAAAGAAAGAAATTATTATGGTCACTTTACTAACCAGTCTCCTTTGGAAGTCAAAGCAAGACAGGCTACAGTGTACAGCAGTGGTTTCCAAGCTGTGGATGGGAACCCACAGGTGGGTCGCGACCTGATTTTTAGTGGGTCGTCAAAGGGTGATGGAAAGATCAGATAATTGCCTCAAGCCCTAAGGCGGCAGAAAAACCAGATCCTGTAGCTGCTAATTACCCTGCAAAGAGCTCAGCTCCTTCTGTTTGCAAGCATGTGCAAATATAGAGAGAGAAAGTTTGAGGGTCTTTTTTCTGGTCATTATTACTTATAAATAAATAATTATTTCTTTCTAGATATCTTTTTTAAGGTCTGGTACAGTGGTTCTCAAACTTTTAGCACTAGGAGCCACTTTTTTGAATGAGAATCTGTCAGGACTCGCTGGAAGTGATGTCATGACCGGAAATGACATAATCAAGCAGGAACATTTTTAACAATCCTAGGCTGCAATCCTATCCCACGCTTACCCAGGATTAAGTCCCATTTACTATCATTGTTAAAAGCATATAGCCTGTTAAAAGTACGGATCTGTAACATTTCCCCAAATGCAGTCACATACCGTGGCAGTATCAAGAAGAATATATTAAAAATAAAATATTGAAATGAATGGGGACCCACCTGAAATTGGCTCGCGACCCACCTAGAGGCTCCTGATCCACAGTTTGAGAAATTCTGCTTATAGCTGCTAATTACCCTGCAAAGAGCTCAAGTCCTGCAGCTGGCAAGCATGTGTATAGAGACAGAGATGAAGTTTGAGGGTCTTTTTTTCTGTTACCCTGCACATGGCTGATCTTGTCTGATCTTGGAAGCTGAAGCAGGGTCAGGCCTGGTTAGTACTTGGATGGGAGACCACCTGGGAATATCAGGTGCTGTAGGCTTATACCATAGTCTTTCGAGACTGAAGGTTGCCAACCATTTTTCTGGTCATGATTACTTATATATCAATGAAATATTATTTCTTTATACACCTCTTTTTTTAAAGTCTGGTAAACCTAGGTGGGTCCCAACAAGGTGTTGTTTTAGAAAGTGGGTCCTGGTGCTCAAACGTTTGGGAACCACTGGTGTACAGCAACTGGAGTGGAGTCTGGCAAACTTTAAAGGCTAAGGTCCTCCCTCCCCACCGTGCTTCTAGATGTGAGAATAGAGCTGTATAAGAATGTCCCTCCCTTCAGCTAGGAAATGCTCACCTTTTTGCTTGCTCACCCTGGACCTTCTTGTGGATTCCTGGCCGAATCAGACTGAGTCACCGAAGACAGTCATTCGTCCCAGGGGCTGAAGAATCATGAGCAAAGTTGTTCTTCTAAAGAGGTTTTGCAGATTCACTGTGATCGGAAGAATTTCACTCGGAATGCAGACTCATCATGTTTTCAGGGGAAAAAATACTCCGAATGGGAAAGGGGTGGGGGGAAGAGGCCCACGGAGAGATGGCTGTTTACGTAAGTGCATGATGGATGCACCTCTTTGATGGGATCAGTTGGCTTTGGTGGGAAGCACCCGGAAAGTCAGATCCTTATCAGGCCTCCTTGCACCAGTTCAGGCAGGCTCAATAGCTCTCAGATGCTGACTTGGTTATCTCATGCATTTCTGCTTCTAGTCCCGTGATATCCAACTCCACGCCCCGCCCCACCCCAAGCACTGTTTGTATTACTGCTCAGGCTTTTGACTCTAGACCAGTGGTTCCCAACACATTTTCACTTGTGTACCCCTTGGCAGCCAATTTCCATAAATTGTACCTCTCAAATTAGCCCCGTAAGGCACTCTAATGCCAGTCCTGCAAGGTATTCTAATACAGCCCTGCCTTTTTCTGCCATTATTCAATTCTTTTCCAAGTACCCCTAAAGGTCTTGGCAAGTATCCCTGGGGCTACCTATACCCCAAGTCGGCAACCACTGCTCTAGACAGGAAGAAATATTAAAATGCCAATTTGTGATTAAATTTCTAAGTTATTTAGTGAAAAGGAGAAGGGGGTTTACAAGAGTATTATCATGGGGATACTTCATAAGGACATAAGAACATAAGGGGACATTCACTAAAATTGAGTGTTGGGAGAGTTAGAACAGACAAAAGAAAATATTTCTTTATTCAGCATGTGGTCGGTCTGTGGAACTCCTTGCCACAGGATGTGGTGATGGCATCTGGCCTGGATACCTTTAAATGGGGATTGGACAAGTTTCTGGAGGAAAAATCCATTATGGGTTACAAGCCATGATGTGTATGTGCAACCTCCTGATTTTAGAAATGGGGTATGTCAGAATGCCAGGTGCAGCAGGATGAGGTCTCTTGTTATCTGGTGTGCTCTCTGGGGTTGCTGTGAGATACAGGAAGCTGGACTAGATGGGCCTATGTTCTTATGTTTTTAAGAAGAGCCCTGCTGGATCAGGCCAAAGGCCCATCTAGTCCAGCTTCCCATATCTCACAGTGGCCCACCTGATGCCTCAGGGAGCACATAAGACAACAAGAGGCCTGCATCCTGGTGCCACTCCCTTGCATCTGGTGTTCTGAGGTAGCCTAAATCCAGGAGGTTGCAAATCCATCATGGCTATGCAAGTAGTCTGATGCAGGGAAGTCTAAGTTTAGGATTGACTGAGAGATGCAATGTCAATGTTATTAAGATAATTCCAGTGGCATGTGAATTAACACGCCACCGGCGTTTGCCCTGTCCCCACACGAGGCAAAGGAGGGGCCAGCCCTTGCAGTCTATTGGCTGGGGGCTCAATGGATCGGGGCCACATGCTGCTGCATGGGGAAGCTCGCCCAGTTGGGCCCAGGCAGCGATCCAGGGATACAATTCATTAATTTAAATGAATTCCATCTCATTGAAGAGACCAGCAGGGTGGCTAGCCATCAGTGTCAAATTCATCAAGGCATCAGTATGCAAAAGATGTCATGGAGGCAATTCATCCTGGTCTGCATTCACTCTGAATGATCTTGAAGACACTACCTTCCCTCCTGTCCGTATTTCAGAACAGTCCACAAAGGAATCTGGTCCTTATCCCAGGTGGTAGACTGATGGGGTACTCACTGCCTGCTTCTGCCTACCAGCCTGTCTTCACTGCTTCTCCTCCTCCTGCTCCCCAGACTGGAAGAAGAACAGGAGAATGAAGAGGAAGTGTGGAAAAGAGATGAGTGGTCGGCTAGAGTGTCTCTCCCCAATGCTATAGCCGACCATGCTCCTCTTCCTTCTCAGCTCCTCTTCCTTTTCCAACCCAATGAGCAGGAGAAGAAGTGATGGCAGCTGAAGGGAAAGCAGTGGCATAGCTAAGATGGGGCAGGGGGTATATTGCCGTGGGTACCATGCCTTTAGGGGGTACCAACCTAGACCTCCGACAGTGGACCCAGGATGAAAAAAGTGGCCTTCTGAAACTCGGGGAGGCCATACAGGTGGAGCTGTTAAAAATTTTTGTGCCCCCAGATGTCTTCGCTACATAGCTAAGGAAAAGCATTTGATACAAGAAAATGCCACACAAAGGACGTCATTGTGTTATGTGCTACTTCTGGGTCTGGAAGGACTTCAGGTGGCCTGGCAGCCTCTCAACCTTTCCCTTTTCTCTTCATCCACTCTTTGTCTGTCCTGTGACGCCAGGTTCCTAAGTCGCATCAGACTGACATCAGAATGGGAATAAAAGACCTTTTCATGAATGAGTGTGAGATGCCTTATGAAAATGTGTGTGGTGGAGCTCAAACGGAAGTCCTCACTCGGCTTGCCTCCTCTTCCTGTTCCAGAACCCCGCAAGGGATTATAGTCCTCTTTAATCAGTCACTTCCTAGCACCATTGTTTCCAGCTAATGAAGGCCATAATCACTTCTGGTCAGGGAGACAGTTTGGATCTTGAGCAAACATTGATAGCGCAGAGAATTCCGTCTGTTGCCAAAATGGGTCTTTCCTCCCACTCTGCTAATGGATGTATTTTTTTTTGGTGGTAGGATTTGTTTGCTGAGCATGACTTCAGCATCCTTGGAATTAGTCAGAGTTCTTCCCAAGTCAGCCTCGGTAATAACACCTCCAAAGTCCAGCTCAGAGAGAGAGAGAGAGAGAGAGAGAGAGAGAGAGAGAGAGAGAGAGAGAGAGAGAGAGCCACAACTGCATCAGGAGGTCTAGAGCCCAAGATTGTTCCTAAAATGCAGGACTGTTAAAAACTTCTTTAAATCCTCAGTATTTGCAGGCAGCTCCCTTAAAAAAAAAAATCAGTAACCTATTGCTAAAATATCTGCACAGGCAGTGAACCCTTTATTTGGGCAGGAGGTCTGGTGGGCAGGAGGTCTGGTCTAGAGGGTAGAGCCTCCATTTGCCTGAAGATTAACATCCACAAGGTCGCCAGTTCGAGGCCACCGGCACTGTGCGACCTTGAAGCAGCCGGCAAGCTGCAGCTGAGCTGTTCCATCTGCTCGGAGCGTGGGAGGATGGAGGCCAGAATGTTAAAACCAGATCGGAGTGTAACATCTTGAATGTGGTGGTTCTTAAAAGAGAGAACCTTCTTTCAATTTGTAAAAATCCCTGCGTGGATTTAATAAGCCTGCCTGTGTAAACCGCCTTGAATAAAGTCTTGAATAAAGACCAAGAAAGGCGGTATATAAATACTGTATATTATTATTATTATTATTATTATTATTATTATTATTATTATTATTATTATTATTATTTGACTGTGACTGTTGGCAACCTTCAGTCTCAAAAGACTATGGTATCATGCCCTGAATGGTGAACCCTTTATTTAAAGGACCTCAATTTAACTGACTTTGGAAACCATCAGTGTTTTCAGTTTTATTTAAAAAAAATTGTGATATTCGTTTTGTACGTGTGCCTTTGGTCCCATGGGAGAAGGCCTGCATAACAACACTAAGAATATTCTTTAGGCATTTTGTTTAAAAATAGGTTCTTAAATTAGGGCGTGTAATGCTGTGCGTGTGTTTGTATAGATGGCAAGGGAGGGGTTTGGTTTCACCTGTTTCTTAAAGAAGTGACAAGTCATGATGATTGTGTACCACCTTCAGGTGTTTAGAGGTTGCCTCTCTCTGAATGCCAGGTGCAAGGGAGTGGCAACAGGATGGTCTCTTGTTATCTTGCATGCTCCCAACACACCACACACACCCCAGCCCACAGGTTAAACAAACTAAAGAAGAGAATGTAACTCCCAGCTGACATTGAAAACAGGCACAATTCAATTCCATCATGGCCCAATTTCAGGGAAAAAATCCAGAAGTTGGTCTCAACTTTGTTTGAAATGCTGTCATTTTCACAGGGCCACATCGCAAGGACGCCGACCCTGTGTTTACCCACTAACACACCCCATAATTCAAAGGTCACACCCACATTGCCTAGATTGTGCATTTGCTCTAAAAAAATAAAAAGGCCCCTTTCCCTTTGATCTCTCCTACTCCATCTTTGTCTGTCCACAAACAGTATCAGAAAGTTTAAAGGCATTTTGGCGTCATGGGAGAAGATGCTCCTGGCCTTCACTGCATCCTTTTAATAGACAAGTCGTTTAATGTCATATAATCTGTGGAGCAGCAAGAGATCCATTTCCATTTTTGCATCTAATGTCCTGATGTCAGTTTCTAGGGGAAAGCGTCTCTCGCCTTGGATTTATGAACATTTGATTTCCAAAGATGGAGCGAAAGGGTCGCTCGTGAAAAGTCGCCCAAGTGTCTCATCATCCCGCATCTCATCCTGTGTGCAATGCTTGCAAATTCGGCTTCCTTCCCTAGTGTGCCATTTCCCCTGCTTGTAGAAATCACAGTGCTGCAGGGTGCGTTGTTGACCTCTTTCACGTGCTCGTCCCCAATTCCTTTCCCCTTTAGACACCTCTTTTTGCTTGCTGCGGTGCAGGAAGGGCCTCAAGTCCATGTAACAAGGCAGATTCCTGCCCAAGCCCAACATCTCCTCCTCTCTCTCCTTTCCCTCCCTCTGGCCATGCTGCTGTGATTCCAGCTTGCGCAAGAGAAGCAATGATAAATTTCCAACAGTGGCATTACAGACAGTCATAAATAATGCCTTGCTCTGTGGTGCAGCAGTTTCCATTAGGGCTGTCTGGATTGGGCTGTTGATACCCTGGTCTATGCTGGGACTAGCAGTAAAATTTATCAGGCTGCTTTCTGCACCTCGTAAATCATCCCAACTAGAAGCCATATGGCAGAGAAGCCCTTAGAAACACATGACCGCCAGCAACAGCAGGGAAGACGGCCCCTGTTGGAAAGAAGACAGAAAGTACAAGACGTGCCCGAACCACCTCTCCAGTTTCCCCAGTTGGGTTTCCGAGGTTTTCTTGCTTAGCATTTGCAAACATTGCACTCTTTCCAAAAGTCCGATGGAAAGCATCAAAATGGATGTGAATGAATACATGCAGAAACAAGGGGTCGGGTCAGATAAGCTTTGTTTATGTGTCAAGGGCATAAAAAATATATAAGAGGTCATCCATGTTCTGCAGAGGTCATCCATCACTCAGTGTGTTTCTTTATGACCATAACAGCCGCATCCCTTACATGACGTAGACATTGGTGGTGCATAATAATTTTTTTTTTTTTTAAAACTCATGCCGGAAGATGCGAAACAAGCCAGGGATGGTCCATCTATGATAGGAATATCAAACTTGTTTCAGACAGCAGGCCAAATACCATTCATGATGACCGCTGAGGTTCAGAAATGATGTCATTAGGCAGGAGGTGATGTTATTAAACAGGTCCTGACCACAAATAAGCACTTTTTTGTTGGAGTTGATACAACTCCGTGTGCTGTCCAGAAGGGGTCAAGCTATGGCCCAGTGACTCTACTCTTTTTTACCTGTTCTCTCTGTGACCCTTGTGGGGGTGTGGCCCTAACCCTTTGTCCTTCCCTTCTCCTCTGAGCACTCTCTCTCTTGCTCTCTGACCACTGACCTGTTAAGATGGCACGCAGCAGGGCTCTGATGCCCACGCCATCTTGAGCACATGGCATGCAGGGTGAGGCAGATCTAGGGCCTTGCTATCTAAGTAATAGCTGAACATCTGATCCTAATCAGATGCTGTAAATATACACTCAATGGAACTGTAAGTAAACAACTTCTTTTTTGCAATTTTAACAAGCCATTGCCTCTTTGTCTCTTTTTTTTATTGAATGGCAGTCAGCCAGGTGAGGGAGGTCCCCTTGGGTGATACCCAAAGAGGGGTCCGCTGCTTAAGCTACTCTGCTTTCCCCCCAAAGAGGAAACTACTTTTAATTTCCTCCAACATTTTTTCTCACTTAGGGCACAATTTGAGACATACAAAATTATGCAGGGGATGGACAGAGTGGATAGGGAGATGCTTTTTACACTCTCACATAATACCAGAACCAGGGGACATCCACTAAAATTGAGTGTTGGGCGGGTTAGAACAGACAAAAGAAAATATTTCTTTACTCAGCGTGTGGTCGGTCTGTGGAACTCCTTGCCGCAGGATGTGGTGCTGGCGTCTAGCCTAGACGCCTTTAAAAGGGGATTGGACAAGTTTCTGGAGGAAAAATCCATTACGGGGTACAAGCCATGATGTGTATGCGCAACCTTCTGATTTTAGAAATGGGTTATGTCAGAATGCCAGATGCAAGGGAGGGCACCAGGATGAGGTCTCTTGTTATCTGGTGTGCTCCCTGGGGAATTTGGTGGGCCGCTGTGAGATACAAGAAGCTGGACTAGATGGGCCTATGGCCTGATCCAGTGGGGCTGTTCTTATGTTCTTACCTGCAATTCCCAGGAAGCCTTGCAGGTCTCTTGTTATCTGGTGTGCTCCCTGGGGCATTTGGTGGGCCGCTGTGAGATACAGGAAGCTGGACTAGATGGGCCTATGGCCTGATCCAGTGGGGCTGCTCTTATGTTCTTATTCCTAACCCACTTTCCAGCACTGACATAAGGACAATGTATCTCTGAGGTAAGGGAATAAACATTCCCATACTTTGAGGAGGCCTCTGTGAGTGACACCCAACTGCAGGATGCAGCACATGTCCCATTGGCACCGCTATGCCAGTGCTGGAAAGCACTGACATAAGGGGTTAGGATTGCGCCCTCAGGAACTCATTACTGTAAATGACAGATATTTGCAAATCTTGATCCTATTTCAAGATACGGGAGAGCCCAATGATCACGTGGGCTGCCCATTTAGCACTGACACTTTGGCAGAGCTCAGCAGCTGAGAGCCTGAGGGCTGAATAAAAAGCTTCTGTGGGCCACATCCGGACCCTAGGCAGTGGCGTAGCTAGTGGGGGGTGGTCTACCCCAGGTACCACCCTTGGGGGGGTGTAACACTACAAATGCCCCAACATCATTAACATCACGGTGGTTATGAGTAACCCCATCATGCCATATACTGTTGGACATGGAAATTTCAGCGGAATGCAATGCAAAATATCGGATTGAAATATTTCCTTTCCATCAAAAGTTATGGCCAAAAAACCAAAAAACAAAAAAATGCATGGAACCCTATGGAAAATGAAACTGAGCCATATTGTGTGTTTACTCACGAGTAGGTGAACGTGCCATAGTTCGTTGGAAAGGGCAGGCCGAGAGGAATCCAGTGATACCAGAATGGTTCCTATCCAATGAAAGCAGCCCCCAAAAAACACCCAAGAAGGAAGTCCCTCCCTCCAAGCAGACGAATGTATTGAGCCCTATGGAAAGCGAACGTGAGCCACATGGTCGCGTTTACTTGTGAGTAAGCAAACTGCCTTGGTTGCTGATCAAGTCAGGCAAAGGGGAATGCAAGGCTAGCTGCATGGTCCCCATCTAATGAAAGTGGAGCTCAACAAATGCTCCAGAAGGCAGCCCCCCCCCCCCCAAGAATAAACCAGAGGCTTGAACTGGTAAGGTGGGCACTGCGGAGGACTGAAAATCTCACTGATCTATTTGTGGGGCGGGGGGGGGGGTGTTACTGCAGGCAGGCTACAGAGAAAATTCACTTGGTGAAACAGGGTTGGCTTCCCCTTATTTATCTGTTTTTCTTTAATTTATTTATTTATAATTATTTTATTTTGCTTGATGCTGTCACTTCCAGCCATGACATCACTTCCAGTGGTTCCTGGACAGATTGTCATTCTAAAAAGTGGGTCCCAGTGTTAAAAGTTTGAGAACCACTGCCTTGAGAACCACTCAAAACAGGCCAATGAGAAATCAGGGAGAGGGTGACACCCTAGTGACCAAAATTCTGGAAATCGTGGCTTTTATATGTTATATGCCATGTTATATACCATTTGATGCAGAATTTCATCCATTGCTTGTGGGGAAATATTCACTGCATTTATTTTCTGGCCATCATTATCATTCATTCATGACTATTACTATCTCTGTCTCACCTACCTCACAGGGTTGTTGTGAGGACAAAATAAGGGGAGGAACCATGTACACCACCCTGAGCTGCTTAGAGGAAGGGTGGTATAAAAAGTGAATTAATTAATTAATCAATATAATAATTGATATGTTATATGGGGTGACAAAATTAAGTCATAATTAATTTCATAAGGAAATTTCATAATTTCATAAAGTCATAAGGGGTGAATCATATGAGGGGTGAGTCATATGGGGGTGACAAAAATTTATGGGCCCCGGGTGTCAAATGACCTAGCTACGCCTCTGACCATGGGACTTATCATTATTAACAGTATTTAATTTTTCAACAAAAAGTTCACCAAGCGTTTTACAGAAAAAATCTAATAACTAGTGGCTCCCTGTCCCAAAAGGGCTCACAACCTGAAAAGATGCAAAAGAGGACCAGCAGACAGCCACTAGAAAAGACACTGCTGGGGTGAGGAGGGCCAGTTAATCTCTCACTAGTAAATAAAAGAAGAGCACCCACTTGAAAAAGTGCCTCTTACCCAGTTAGCAGGGGTTATTTTTGACACCCCTGATCTAAGAGATGGACTCAGGTAATCACCTATGATGGTAGATTGATGTGTGTGTGTGTGGGGGGGGTGTCACCTGGTTCTACTTTGTCCCCACCCTCCATCACTTAGCTGCCAATATTACTGAGATTCCCAGGGCTTTCTGGGTATATAAACATATAAAGGTGTTGAATACAGAGTCAGAATATTGATCCATTTCGCTCCATACTGTCTAGATCAGGGGTGCCCAAACTCCGGCCCTGGGGCCACTTGCGGCCCTCGAGGCCTCTCAATGCGGTTCTCAGGAAACCCCCAGTCTCCAATGAGCCTCTGGCCCTCTGGAGATTTGTTGGAGCCTGCACTGGCCCGACACAACTGTTCTCAGCATGAGGGCAACTGTTTGACCTCTCACATGAGCTGTGGGATGAGGGCTCCCTCCACTGCTTGTTGTTTCACGTCTGTGATGCAGTAGCGGCAGCAAAGAAAGGCCGGCCTTGCTTTGTGCAAGGCCTTTTATAGGCCTTGAGCTACTGCAAGACCTTCATTCATTCATATAAGCCCATCTTTAATATATTCATTTATGTAAACTTATGTAAATTTATTCAAATTTTAAATGTAAATTAGTTCTTTTTTTCCCCTGGCCCCCCAACACAGTGTCAGAGAGATGATGTGGCCCTCCTGCCAAAAACTTTGGACACCCCTGGTCTAGATCAATAGTGGTTCTCATACTGTGGGTCTGGGACCCACCTGTGGGTCATGACCCAATTTTTGTTCGGTTGCAAAACTGACAGGATGCATTAGGCTGTGTGCATCAAGGGTTAAACAAGCTTGGGGGGGGAGGAGGCACTGCTGCCCTCTCACTATTATAACCACACTCCGTGGCATTTATAAATCAGGTAGCAGCCTCTAGGCCCTCTGAAAAGTTTGGGAACCACTGCTTTAGAACATATGCAAAATCCTGCTGAATCAGACCAAAGAATCATCTAGACCAGTATCCTGTTTCCCACAATGGACTATACTGCGAGAAGGCCCATGATCAAGGCATGAAAAGAACGATCCTTCCCTGTGATTTGCCTAAGAGTAACTGGTTGGCCCGCAGACATCACCTTAAGCTATCTCTAGCCATCCTCATGTTTTTGCCTCATCTCCTTTTGAAGCCATACAATGAACTGGGGTGCTTAATCCCTGCTAATCCTGGGGTACAACCCCTGCTAATTGGGTAAGAGGCACTTTTTCAAGTGGGTGCTCCTTTTTTCAGCAGGGGGAGAGTAACTGGCCCACCTCACCCCAGCACTGTCTGTTCTAGTGGCTGTCTGCTGGTATTCATTTGCATCTTTTTAGATTGTGAGCCCTTTTGGGACAGGGAGCCATTTAGTTATTTGATTTTTCTCTGTAAACCGCTTTGTGAACTTTTAGTTGAAAAGCGGTATATAAATACTGTTAGATAGCTGGCAACCTTCAGTCTCGAAAGACTATGGTATCGCGCTCTGAAAAGTGGTTCTGGAACAGCGTCTAGTGTGGCTGAAAAGGCCAATTTGGGAGTGACAATCCCTTCCACACTGGGAGCAAATGCAGTCTGTCCCTGGTCTGTCTCCCTGGCTATGGGCCTTCCTTCTTTGCCTCTTAGCCTCAGACTGTTGGCCAAGTGTCTCTTCAAACTGGGAAAGGCCATGCTGTACAGCCTGCCTCCAAGCGGGCCGCTCAGAGGCCAGGGTTTCCCACCTGTTGAGGTCCACTCCTAAGGCCTTCAGATCCCTCTTGCAGATGTCCTTGTATCGCAGCTGTGGTCTACCTGTAGGGCGCTTTCCTTGCACGGGTCCTCCATAGAGGAGATCCTTTGGGATCCGGCCATCATCCATTCTCACGACATGACCGAGCCAATGCAGGCATCTCTGTTTCAGCAGTGTATACATGCTAGGGATTCCAGCACGTTCCAGGACTGTGTTGTTTGGAACTTTGTCCTGCCAGGTGATGCGTCAGAGGCAATTAAATACTGTTAATAATAATAATAATAATAATAATAATAATAATAATAATAATAATAATAATAATCCTCCACCAGATTCTGAGCCCTGTGTTGGGCATCGTGGCCCAACATGGGTCTCCTTGATTCTGTGACAACTCAAGAGCCACTGCAGAATCAGGTAGCCCCAATAGTGGAGCTATTTCCCTTATGCAGGGGGGAAGGTAATGAATATCCCCTCTTGCTGAGGAGCTGCCGCAGGCTGCATGGTGCATGTTGGATGCCACAGTAGCCATTTTGGTGCCGCGGCAGCCTCCCGCACTGGGCAGCTCAGGATTGGGCTGCCTCAAAACCCCCCCAGCAAGCAAGGATACACATCAGGAGTGTGCATGGCTTTAAATGAATGGGGCTGGTTGGACAGTGGAAGTGTCCCCTGTGGGACACTGGCCCCTATGATAATGAATTGCACATAACCTTTCAGTCTCACATGGGCTCCGTCTCCCAGTTCCAGCCTATACAAGAACCACTGGTTAGCAGTGAACATGGGAGGCATGCACAACTAAAAGGGATGCTGCCTGGGGTGTATTCTCCAGGGTTTTCCAAAGGAAGAATGGCCTTGTGAAAGTACTTGGCAAGTCACTCCATTAAGTGTCCTCGCATTTTGCTGAGCACTGGCATTTAATTTCCTCGTAATAGGACAGTCACCGCGTAATAGCCACGTGTCTGTGTAATAAAAGAGAGCTTGCATATTAATATTTTGACTGTTAGGGACATGTGTATGGAGGGGACTTAATAACTATGCAAAATATTACGGCGTAATTGCCCAGCCTCGCGAGTGTGTTTTCATAATGAGCGGCTGCTTAGTTAAAATAAATATCTTGCTTATTAAATATGAAATACATTTCGACTGGCACTGGGTGTTTGCAGTGGAGCAGCGATCGCAGCGGACATATCTAAGGACCGGGATTGGTTTTCAAAATAAACCAGGGGGTCTGCAATGTTTCAAAGGTGTGCTCCCAGTGGCCAGAGAGTGGGCCCACCCTTTTGGGTGCTTCCTCCTATGCCTGACTGTCAGGCAATGTATAGACAAAGAAGAGATGCCATAGTCGTTGTGCATTCATTGGAATAAGGAGACTGACGGCCCAATCCTAACTTGCGCTGGAACGGCTAGGCCGAATGGCCTGTGCTGTATCCTGTCCAGGGTAGCTGCCAGCCGGAAGGCAACTTGGGGGTAAAGCCACCTACCCCTATGGAACTAATCGGATCAGTGCCAGCGAAATCGCCGGTGCAAATCCGAGCAGTGGTGTCACTAGGGTTTGCCCCACCCGGTGCGGGAGGGCAACTCATGCAGTGGGCAGGGCAACTCCCTTGGCAGTGGGTGTGGTGATGTGCCATCGCTTCACCCTGCTGGTTTTTTTGGCTATAACCTTTGATAGAATAAAGATATTTCAACGCAGTTTTATTTCATTGCATGAAACTCTGCATTAAATGATAGATAACATGATGGTATTATGTGAGAGACTTTTAAAAATTTTGGCCAGTTGTGGTGTACCCCCCCCTGCGCACATCACCTGTGGCAGCCCACACACACACACACCTAGCAAAGCCACGAAATCCGAGCAGCCTGTGTAAGGCTAATAAGGTTGGGAGTGGAGGTTAGGATTTAGCTTGTGCTGCCACAGCTAATCCCACCCCCTTCCTGGGCTCTATCACCTCCTGGTCCACCCTTCCCCATCCAAAAACGCCCCCTCTTCACCCCATTACACCCTCCCACCACCTTCTCCCATCCCTCCCCACTGACCTGCTTCTGGCGCATTCTTACCCTAGTCGGCTCTAGAGGAGGCGCAAATGTGCTTTGTGGCATGTTCGCAACACTCCTGGGCTGGTACAGGGGCCTTGTGCCAGCCAATGTCTTAGGCAGCATGGCACAATGAATAGGTCCCCACTCAAGGTCACTGGATGATATGGTGCCCCTTGAGATACCCACAGTTCTATCACATTGTTGTTGCCGTTTAAATTGCAAGCCATTTAGGGCACAATCCTAACAAGGGTCTGCTCAGAAGTAAGTCCTATTTTGTTCAATGGGGCTTACTCTCAGGAAAGTGTAGTTAGGACTGTAGCCTTAGAATGTCAAGAAGAAAGTAAACATAGAAATGTAGTAAGAGATATGATCACCCCAGTTTGTTCTGCTACAGGCTCTGTCCCCTGACCATAAACAGTCACAATGGTCCACCTTCTCAGCTTTGTCCTTCCTCCTTTTTAGCCATAGGGCTTCTCAGCTGTATCCAGTTTCTGGTTGCCCTTGCTGTACTCATGAGCAGGTCTTTACACATCAACAGCTGGGGCAGTGGAGTGGCCAAGCGATTGAGGCACAAACCAGGACTTCCTCTGTTTGATCTTGCCTCTTACATTGAGACTGGCCATCACCTCTTGCTCTTGGCTGGGAGACCTCTGAAACGTGGGACTGGATGCAGACTTAAGGATCTGAGCAACTTGCTCATGCTGTAAAAATGCAAGGGGGAGCACTGAAGTTGAGAACGTGGGAGGCAAATTGGCAGTTGGCTTCCCTGAGGAGTAACAGGCAGAAGGAATTGACTCACTCAGAGGAGGAGGACTAGTGCGTCTGACATTCCACTCTCCCTAACTGAGTGAGGCAGGTCTTACTGAGGCCATAACTCCCTCCCCCCCCCCCCCCCCCGAAAAGCCCATACAGTGTCTAAGAGATTGAGTTGTGAATCAGGAATTCTCTGGTTCATATCTCATCTCTGTTATTGACCTCAGTCCTTCAACCTGTAGTATGGGGTTAATCGTGTTGATGTGCCTTACAAGGCTTGCCAGGAAGATAAACACTTTGTGCTCTCAGAAAACAAATATTAAGCATGATATAGTACTTGAGTCTACAGTGTGGGTAAATAGTCTGACTCAGCTGGGAGACCTATCATAGTGACAATGAGACTAAGGGCCCAATCCTAACCAGATCTACTCTTTTTTAACCATATGGCTTCTCAGCCGTATCCAGTTTCTGGTTGCCCTTGCTGTAGCCATGAGCAGGCCTTTACTTGTGAACAGCTGGGGCAGTGGAGTGGCCAAGCGATTGAAGCACAAACCAGGACTTCCTCTGTTTGATCTTGCCTCTTCCATTGAGACTGGCCATCACCTCTTGCTCTTGGCTGGGAGACCTCTGAAACGTGGGACTGGATGCAGACTTAAGGACTGAGCAACTTGCTCATGCTGTAAAAATGCAAGGGGGAGCACTGAAGTTGAGAACGTGGGAGGCAATTGGCAGTTGGCTTCCCTGAGGAGTAACAGGCAGAAGGAATTGACTCACTCAGAGGAGGAGGACTAGTGCGTCTGACATTCCACTCTCCCTAACTGAGTGACGGCAGGTCTTACTGAGGCCATAACTCCCTCCCCCCCCCCCCCCCGAAAAGCCATACAGTGTCTAAGAGATTGAGTTGTGAATCAGGAATTCTCTGGTTCATATCTCATCTCTGTTATTGACCTCAGTCCTTCAACCTGTAGTATGGGTTAATCGTGTTGATGTGCCTTACAAGGCTTGCCAGGAAGATAAACACTTTGTGCTCTCAGAAAACAAATATTAAGCATGATATAAGTACTTGAGTCTACAGTGTGGGTAAATAGTCTGACTCAGCTGGAGACCTATCATAGTGACAATGAGACTAAGGGCCCAATCCTAACCAGATCTACTCTTTTTTAACCATATGGCTTCTCAGCCGTATCCAGTTTCTGGTTGCCCTTGCTGTAGCCATGAGCAGGCCTTTACTTGTGAACAGCTGGGGCAGTGGAGTGGCCAAGCGATTGAAGCACAAACCAGGACTTCCTCTGTTTGATCTTGCCTCTTCCATTGAGACTGGTCCATCACCTCTTGCTCTTGGTAAGTCCTATTTTGTTCAATGGGGCATACTCTCAGGAAAGTGCGGTTAGGATTTCAGCCTAACAAAATTAGGCAGACATTAGTGAACAAGAACAAACATGGTTTTAGATGCTGCCAAGACAGGGGTAATGATAGACCCAACTTCATGTCCTTGGGATGGAGGATATCCCACTTGAGGGATATGCAACAAAGATTCACTCAGTTGACTTCAGAGGACTGGAGGTTTCATGCAGGAGGAGGTCATATTTCAGATCCTCAGGCCCCTGACTACTTAGGCCTTAAGAGGTGAAAACCCCAAACCTTGATTTGCACCCAAAAATAGATCAACTGACAAAGCAGAGGTGTGGTATCTTCAGCCTACCTAGTCATCAGTCATACAGCAGCATTCTGTACAATTTAAAGCTACCCAGTCTTCAAGGGCAGCCCCATGTGGGGCATGTACAGCAATCCAAACCTGATGTGATCAATTCATGGACAACCGTGGTCACATCTAATTAATCGCCATCATGTCCCTGCCCCACATCCCATAATCCAGTCCCATTGAAGCACCTATAAAAACATTTCTCAAATTGTGAATCGGGACCCACTAGGTGGGTTGTGAACCAATTTCAGGTGGCATCTAACTCAGCTGCCATTGAAAAAATGGAGCTGAAAATAAAGGGTACAGAGCTGTTGGGCAGGGTGGACTCTCAGTGGGAGAAAGACATGGTGCTTTACTCTGAATAGGATGCTGGAGAGGGGGGAGGGCTGTGTGGTTGCAGAAGGATCCAAGTCTATGTTTTGCTTTGACTTCTGAGCTGGAATGTCTGAATCCCAAGCGATGCAAAATAGCCCTAGCATGATGTGTATGGGACCTTTGACTTGTCTAAGTTTGGAAGCCTCAATTACTCACAAGTAAACACAACTGATCTAAGTTGGAAGCCTCAATTGATGATGTCGCTTCTGGCCATGACATCACTTTCAGGTTAATGACATCACTTCCGGTGGGTCCCAGCAGATTGCCCTTCTAGAATATGGGTCCCGGTGCTAAAAGATTGGAGAACCACTGGCCCCGAAATAAGACATGGTGCCCATTTAATGACTTGACCTTGGGAAGATTTCAGCGTTAACCCCTTGATTCCCAGACAGTAGCTTGGCTTCTGGTTTGTTTGTTCAAATGATGTTTTGCAGGTTGCACATAGACCTGGATATGTAGCTGTTAAATGGGGGAGGGGGGAGTGCATGCAGAGAGAGAGAGAGAGAGAGAGAGAGAGAGAGAGAGAAGAGAGAGAGAGAGAGAGAGAGAGTCCTTTTTATATCTGCAGGCTGCTTGCAGCAGCAGCATTCCTAAATAGAAGAGGTTAAATATATTACTGCCTTTACACTCTACAAGGAACACATTCATAAAAACCAAGGTGCCATAAATTATACAAATATGATGCTAACAAGGCAGGAAATGCACTGCTAATGAGGTCAGTGATAGAACTCCTGCAGTGCTGCAAATCATGCGCCAACCCAGCGCAGGAGGTGCGCAAGCAGGCCTGGGTCAGCATTTTCCGAGCGCGTTCATAGCCCGCTGTTTGGAGAATAGTTATACAGGTAGATAAAAAAAATAGTCCTCCCCCCTCCCCTCCTTTCCTTATTTATGTGTCAAATAACGGAGGCACCAGACGAGAGTCCTCTTTGCATTAATGCGCTTGGCTATTATGTCTATTGTTCTGCAGTGTGGAGCAGGGAATTAGTCACTCCAATGAGCAAATATTGGTTACAGTTTGGAAGCCAGCTTGCTTTTGTGTTCCTATCAAGCGCCCTCCTTGGAGGTATTAAACATGCTGCCATCAGGACGGTTGCGACGAGCTTCTTTTTTACCACCTTGGCTCCGGTGCGCAATGCGTGCGCATATATTTGCTGAAGCTTTTGAAAGCGGCACCGAAGGACAAGCCTCTCAGCGGATGAGTTACTGGCTCATTCAGCTCTTCTACCTGGAAGGCAGGGAGGAGAAAGACAATAAAACAACAGCAACGAAAAAAAACAACAACCCTGACATTTAGGAACCCGATTAATCTGTGTAGTTAATCTGTGGAACTCCTTGCCACAGGATGTGGTGATGGCACCTGGCCTAGATACCTTTAAAAGGGAATTGGGCAGATTTCTGGAGGACAAGTCCATCATATCTTACAAACCATGATGGGTGTACACAACCACCTGGTTTTAGAATTAAGCTAACAGGTGCACGGGAGCGGTAACAGAATGCAGGTATCTTGTTGATGTCTTGTGTACACCCTGAAGCATCTGGTGGGCCACTGTGAGATACAGAAAGCTGGGCTAGATGGGACTTTGTCCTGAACCAGTGGGGCTCTTCTTATGTTCTTATAAGAGTTCTACTACCCAGAGCCAGTCCAGGTCCTCCTGATGCCTAAGCCAACATGTCAATGGAAATGGAAAAGGTGCAAAAGAGAGCGACAAAGATGATTACTGGGCTGGGGCACCTTCCTTATGAGGAAAGGCTACGGCGTTTGGGCCTCTTCAGCCTAGAAAAGAGACGACTGAGGGGGGACATGATTGAGACATACAAAATTATGCATGGGAAGGATAAAGTGGATAGAGAGATGCTCTTTACACTCTCACATAACACCAGAACCAGGGGACATCCACTAAAATTGAGTGTTGGGAGAGTTAGGACAGACAAAAGAAAATATTTATTTGCTCAGCATGTGGTCAGTCTGTGGAACTCCTTGCCACAGGATGTGGTGACAGCATCTGGCCTGGATGTCTTTAAAAGGGGATTGGACAAGTTTCTGGAGGAAAAATCCATTACGGGTTACAAGCCATGATGCGTATGTGCAACCTCCTGATTGTAGAAATGGGTTATGTCAGAAGGCCAGATGCAAGGGAGGGCACCAGGATGCAGGTCTCTTGTTATCTGGTGTGCTCCCTGGGGCATTTGGTGGGCCGCTGTGAGATACAGGAAGCTGGACTAGATGGGCCTATGGCCTGATCCAGTGGGGCTGTTCTTATGTCAAATACTGCCCCTTCTCACCCCATGAGATGCCAGCCTCTAGTCCTCCCAGTCTCCAATGTTCTAGCTTAGGACTTTTCTCCTCTCTGTTTTTTTTCCCCTTTTCCTATTTCCTTTTCCTCTGTGTCCCTCTCTTCCTTTTCCAATCTAGGAAGTGAAAAGACAGGGAGGAACAGTGGAAGCAAATAGGCAGATAGAGATGGGCACCCGCCCACCAATCTGCTGCCTTAGGCGACTGCCTCAGTTGGCTTTATGGATGGGCCAGCCCTGAACTAGTCCGTCATTCTTCTCTTCCTTTTTGAATTGAGGAAATGGGAGGAGCAGTGGGGGCCATCACCACTGACAATACATCCCATGAGAAAACTGCCTCGGTTTTCTAGGTGTTCGTGGAAACCCCACAGGAGAAGGAGTAGGGCTTGTGAAGCCACCAGAGCCTCCTCCATAACTAGGGCAGCTCTTAGTTACACCTCTAACTTAGTTACAGCTCTACTTCCAGCTGCGTTGGCTCGGTCATGTCGTGAGAATGGATGATGGCCGGATTCCAAAGCATCTCCTCTATGGAGAACTCGTGCAAGGAAAGCGCCCTACAGGTAGACCATAGCTGCGATACCAGGACATCTGCAAGAGGGATCTGAAGGCCTTAGGGATGGACCTCAACAGGTGGGAAACCCTGGCCTCTGAGCTGTCCGCTTGGAGGCAGGCTGTGCAACATGGCCTTTCCCAGTTTGAAGAGACACTTGGCCAACAGGCTGAGGCTAAGAGGCAAAGAAGGAAGGCCCATAGCCAGGGAGACAGACCAGGGACAGACTGCACTTGCTCCCGGTGTGGAAGGGATTGTCACTCCCGAATCGGCCTTTTCAGCCACACTAGACGCTGTTCCAGAACCACCATTCAGAGCACGATGCCATAGTCTCTCGAGACTGAAGGTTGCCAACATACTTCCAGGTAAGGGGAAGGAAGTCTTTGGCCAGCCTTTTAATACCTTTGCACAGTTTCTCTTTTGGGACCCAAGCAGCCAACTTAAGTCAAATGTGGAACAGCCCCATTATATTCTTCTCTTGCATCCCTGGTCCAGGAGCTGATTGAGACAGTCTCAGTTTGATCTGCTACTCTTCCTCATGGCTTATACTGCATGTTTGACAGATTTCACTTTGAGGGACATCCATTTCTTTTATGGCTTTTGCTGTGGGCTCTTGCGAACAAACTAATGGAACCGAACCGTCTTCTTCGGTACGGAAAGCAATAGCATGAGTAGAACAAGACATCATCACCGCATGCCACATTTATGAATATTTGATCGTGATTTTGCTTGGCACCGACTCATCCCAGGCGGTATTTCTGCAGCACATCCAGAATCTCCACATTGAATCACAGCACTAATTTTGACCTCGTTGGGGTGGTCAGCCTTCTGCTGGCCTGAGCTACTTGAAGCTGCAGATCCGTGAATAACCTGTTCCTCTGTTGAGCTCACCTAGTCAGGCTGATGACCAGGGCACAATGGAGACCATTAAATTTCAGAGTTACCTAGAAAATAAAGCTATACTTTGAAAATATGTAGAAGTACAAAGAAGAAAGTCAGGGCCAGCCCAACCCAGCCTGGTCCCCAAGGTGGCAAGCCAGATGCCACACCCCTTATCCAGCGACCTGCCAGCTGACAGCTGTCACTTCAGTCCTTCCTCCTCCTTAAAACAGAAGTGGGGAACAGAGCAGAAGCAGTGTAGATAAGAGTAGTGACTAGAGCAGGGATTCTCACACTGTGGGCCGTGACCCACAACCCGATGTCCCGTGGTCCTGAGTTGGGCTTTCCACCTGCCCTTGTGTCCAGTTGGCTCCAAATTTGAGACCTCCTGATGCATTTGGAGGCCACACTGAGCCTTCGCATGCTTCCAAAGTTTGAGAACCCCTGGGCTAGAGCGCAAGACACCCCCTATCCCAGGGCTGGCCTGAGATCTCCTGACACTGGTGGCAGCTGCCCCTTCTCCCATGCACCAAAGTTCTAGCTCAGCACTCTCCTTCACATTCCATCGTCATCTCTGCCCCCCCCCTCCTTTTACAATTCAGGAAGTAGGAAGAGGAGCAGTGGAGGGAAGGAGCGTTGGATACCCACCAACAAACTGATGCTTGAGGCAATTGCTTCAGCTGGCCTCATGGTTGGGCCGGCCCTCCACAAGCTCATCATTCTTCTCTTCCTTTTCTAATTAAGGAAGTAGGAGGAGGGGCAGCGGAGGTTGGCACCACTGCTAACACACCCTCCTGAGGAAACTGCCTCGGTCAGCTTCATCAACGGACCAGCCCTGGAGGAACTGGAGTGAGACCTCAAATTCACAGTTTAGTCAGAAGGGTTACACTTGAATTCCCTCTCCCAGCTGGAGGGCAGCTGAGAAGAGATGCGCTAACGGCTCTCGCGTAAACATGGCTTCGGAACACGCCTGTGTAGATTCCACCATTTCCCTGAGCTCCATCTGCAAAAGATCAGCAACATTCTCCAGGCTTCTGAAAGTTGTCAGGGGGAGAAAAAAAAATATATAGGAAGCCGTGGGAGCTGCTAAGAGATACAAAGACAGTGCAGCATGTTATACCTGCAGATCCTGGAGTTGTTTTCCGTTGACATCAGCACAAATGCAAAGGGAGGCTGAACGCTTAGCTCCAGCTTCCCAACAGTTATAATTCTGAGAGGGCCGTCCTGGTAAATAAGCCACCCTCCTGTCCTCCACCGGGGCCTAGGAGAGGGGGTAAAGGGAGTAATTTGTACCCAGGCCTAGGGTCAAAAGGGGGGCCCAGGAGCCAAAGGAGGGGACCCAGAAATTTCCTGGGATCTGACATTTTCCTATCTGCTGGGGACTCTACCATGACTGGGGATGCTGGGAACACTACTGATGCCACACGGGTGGGTAGACCTGGGCTCCAAAGATTTTCCAGCTGTCTCTACCCTCCCCCCACCTTGCTTTGCCCCTCCCTGCCCCTATTCTACCCACTCGTCACCACCCTCCCCCGTTCTGTTTCACCGCTCCCCCTTTGCAAAGGGGCCCCAAAGAAACTTTGTACCCCCAGATAAAATTTCTCTCAGAGGCCCTGTCCTCCACTGTCAACAACACGCATCCCAATCTTATCCGAATCCCCTTGTGGCAATGCAGCAGTACCAGTGCGGCTACTGCTGTATCCTGCAGGGGATTTTTGGCTGCTGGGGGAGGGGGTTCCTTGGGGTAAGAGGGCAATTGGAAGCCCCAGCAGCCACAATGGATCAGTTTGGACTCGTTCCAGTGACTTGCGCCAGTTTACGGTGTGCACTTGTGCCATCTGTCTGCCTGATCCGCCCATTCCCTGCCCCATATCTCAGAATGGCACCCTATGCATGAGGTTCTCTACAGGCATCCCAATAAATGCTCACGGGTCAAGAAAAGAGCCAAAGACCAAACCACTATTCCACCCCCCTCACCCCCAAAAATGTGTTCATTTAGCCCTTAAGAATATCTTCAAAGGTCCTTGTCTTATTGCTAAGAAGCCATCTTATTGAATCACACCAATGATTCATCAAACCCCGCGCTACCTCTCTTGATTGGCAATGACATTCTCTCACTGACTGTCCAAATGGCTGAGAGATCCTTGGAGACGTCAGGTATTGAACTCAGGCCCACATCAATCGTAGGCATTGTTTCTACAAAGGATCAATGGCTTTCATTCATTTGTCAGAAATCCTCCAAGGACCACAGAGGAAAACTGTAGCCTCTCCGAGGAGCTGAGCCAAAATGACATACAACTTTTTTCATGAACATTTTCTGTAGTGCTGAAAAAACCCTCTTCCAGCATGTTTTGTTTGGTTTTTGCATTCCTTGTGAAATTGCCTCTCACCCTCAGTCGCTCACTCTGAATTGCGTTCACTACATTCAGAGGTAGTGCTGGATAGCCTGACGTGGTCAGCTACACCATACTGACATCCTCTGATGATCTCTCATGGGGTGGGATTTTGCTTGGGACTGATCCAGGAAGGAGGAGAAGCGGCAGTAGGGTGATGGGAGACAGTAGGGTGGCACAGAAGCAGTCAAGGGAAATGATAGCACCAGGGCCAGCTACAGGTAAACCTTGGCAAACTGCCCTCCACGTGCCCCCATATTTGTGGTGTTGGAAGAGAGGCAGCATGAGAGCTAGATCTGTACAGTGGGTGTATACCCACGAGTAGGAGGAGCTGTTACTTATTCAGTTCCTAGTTAAAAGGCCTTTGGGTTGCTCTCTCCTACTTTGAACAGACTTCCAATTGACTTCTTTTCCTGTCTTTCATGTCTCCCTATCCAAGTGGCCATAACTAATTGCTCCTCTTGCTCTTATTTTGCAGGATGTGCATAAAGTATTTTCTTTAAGCCGGGCTTTGCTGTGAATGACTTTGCTCTTTTCCACAGCTCTGCTTAAAACATGACGAAGCTGACCTTTACCTTGAGAGGCAATGGGGGGAGGACAACTTTCAGACTAGAGAGTCATTGAATCAGGTCTAGTGTCAGTCAAAGGCTGTGGGGACAGGGATGGTGCAGAGATAGTTTCAGAAATCATATTTAGTGGCACACTAACACACACACTTACATGCTCAGTATTACCAATCCCACATCTAGCTTGGGTACTAGAGAGAAGTCTTGGGTACTAGAGAAAAGGGTACCCGCCTTTTCCCTCCCCTACTTGAACGACGTTTACTGTTCCGCAGGGGTGCAGTCCTTCCCTGCCACCGATCTCTCCCAAACTGAGCTCTGGCCTGCCACTTCTGGGTTCTGGGCAGATAAATATTTTCTTTGTTCTAATTCTCCCAACGCTCAATTTTAGTGGATGTCCTCTGGTTCTGGTGTTGCATGAGAGGGGGGGGGGGATTCCCTTTATCCATTCTCTCTGGCTCTGGCGCGGCTGAGTACAGATTTGAACCCAGGCCTGCATCTCCTGCTCTAACTGCTACACCATACAAGAAGCTTACAGGTACACCTCTTCCGAATGCCCACCTTGTCACAAGTATTCATGAGCCTAGTTTAAGCTCCGGAGCCGCATGCTCCCAGCTTCCCCGCTCTCCTCCTGCGGTGTCTCTCCCTCTCCCCTTTATAAATGGCTTTGCAGCCGCCGCTTTGGGGATGAAACGCAGCCCCGGTAATGTCTCCATGGTTTCTTGTTAGCTGCACTCTAAGCAGGAAAGTGACTGGCCCTGACAATATAATTTACATTGCTGTATAAAACTATCTGTGGAAGCCAAGCTAATTTCTGCCAGATTAGGCTATTTGTCTCCGCCACTGTCTAACGGCGCAATCTATCAGAGGGCTGTTTTCAAATATTGCTTTTCAAGCGTGCCCTTGAGAGGCAGGAATTGATTGGGATCTTAGAAAGCAAAATTACAGCAATAACTTAAGAGAAACAATAATTACTGAATCATACCAGTGTCAGCACTCTGCAAAACACGAAATAGCCATCAAACCCCGATCCAATATATTCCCAGGCAAATTTATTGAATGGAAAAAGCAGTTGAGAGCGAGTTTTTCCTTTCTCTCCCTTCACTCTTCTCTTCTCCCCCCCTCCCGGTACATATGGTTATCTCCAAACCACAAGTGAATGAGTCGATAATTCTTGTCATTGACTGCTCCATTTTCAGAGAGTCCAGAAAAAGATCCATTAGCTCCCTCCCAGCACCGAGGCCTCCTCTTCTCTCTCTCTCCCCCCCCCCCAACCCTTCTTCCCTTCCAGTTGTTTGCTAGTCTGTGTTCCTCGGGCAAACAAACAGATATAACTAATCATCTGTTAAAATGCCTAACCTCCTAATAAATCTCCGCAACCGAAATACTTTAATGGGTAATTAATTGATCCTGTTCCAGAGGAGTAATAAGATAATAAATTAGACAATATTTCACTCAGTCGTGTCACTGTACTGTTAATGGTACTGTAAGGCTGAGGCTGAAGGATAATAAATTGCCCAGAAATTAACTGCTAAGAGCTTTCTGCAGAGAAATTGGCTGACAGGCAGGGCTCCGTGATTTAAAATCCCAGTTGCCATGCTGATGTACATGATATATTATCTTTTTCTTTTCTTTTTTTCCCCTTCCCCCTGCTTACAAATTTTAACTCCTTTTTGGAAATTCAGTGAATGAGAAGCCCTGAAAGACAAGAGCCAGGAGGGGGCAGAATTCGGATCACGCACATTCAGCACGGGGGAATCAAATGTGGGGGGAACAGCGACCCAAATCCTGCTTATATAGTGACGTGGTTCGGAGTGTGAACTGTGCATTGGGACTTCCCCAGTTTGAATCCTGCCTTTGCTATTAACTCACTAGCAAGCCTTAGGCAATGTCTCTGTCCCCCTTCTCAGCCGCATCTAATATGAGGATAATAATAGCTGACAAGGGTGTTGCAAGGATTCCATCAAGACATCATGTGCGGAATGCTTTACGTGCTCAGAAAGGGCTATAAAAATATTAAGCATTATTATTTTTTTTTCTAAAACTGGTGCAAGCTGTTTTATCCAACAGCTGAGTCCTTGCAAAGCTTATCTGACAGCTGAGCTCTTGCAAAGTTTATATCAATAAACATCAATTTTTGGTGAGAAAAAAACAAAAAACATCATGCACCGATTTCCCCCTATCATTCTACCCACGGCTATGCTTACCTTGGAGGCTCCTGTCCCAATAGCTACATTTCGGTTTCATCTGTTATGAATGACTTAACATAAGAAGAGTTATGGTAGATCAGGTCCAGGCCTAGTTAGTCCAGGATCCTGTTTCCCACAGTGGATAACCTAATGCCTCTGAAAAACTCAGAAACAGGAGATGAAGGTGAACCCCTCTCCTGTTATAGCTCTGTGACTACTGACAGCGATCGTGGAGATTTTCACTGCATCCCCAGGAAAGTCCAACTTCATCTCCTGTTGGAAAAGCAATCTACAGAAATAGCTTCGGGCAACCTTACCTGCCTATGACTCCATCCATAATAGACACACAATGATACTTATGCTTTATGCTTGGCACTGTCTTAAAACACTGGTGGAAATCCTTTCTTGGGCACTTCCTTCAATCTATTAGAACATAAGAACATAAGAACAGCCCCACTGGATCAGGCCATAAGCCCATCTAGTCCAGCTTCCTGTATCTCACAGAGGCCCACCAAATGCCCCAGGGAGCACACCAGATAACAAGAGACCTCATCCTGGTGCCCTCCCTTGCATCTGGCATTCTGACTTAACCCATTTCTAAAATCAGGAGGTTGCGCATACACATCATGGCTTGTACCCCATAATGGATTTTTCCTCCAGAAACTCGTCCAATCCCCTTTTAAAGGCGTCTAGGCTAGACGCCAGCATCACGTCCTGTGGCAAGGAGTTCCACAGACTGACCACACGCTGAGTAAAGAAATATTTTCTTTTGTCTGTCCTAACCCGCCCAACGCTCAATTTTAGTGGATGTCCCCTGGTTCTGGTATTATGTGAGAGCGTAAAGAGCATCTCCCTATCCACTCTGTCCATTCCCTGCATAATTTTGTATGTCTCAATCATGTCTCCCCTCAAGCGTCTCTTTTCTAGGCTGAAGAGGCCCAAACGCCGTAGCCTTTCCTCATAAGGAAGGTGCCCCAGCCCCGTAATCATCTTAGTTGCTCTCTTTTGCACCTTTTCCATTTCCACTATTCTTGAAAGGGTTTCCTGTGAAGTCCTGGGCACAATGCCATAGTTCCATTCTCTACTACAACATGGCAGGGACCTTTCTTTTCACTCTATATGTGAAGTCCCATGTACCTATTGGAGTATACGGCAAAGCGATACTACTGCACCTTTATAAGCAGGGGCATTAAGTCTTAGTAGATAGCGGTAGGGGGGAAATGGTCTTATCTCTGTCTTTTCTATTATTTTTTCACATTTTTACACTGCCCTTCCTCCAAGGAGCTCAGGATGGTCCTTTTGTCCTCATAACAATCCTATGAGGTAGGTGATAACTGAGAGACAGTGACTGGCCCAAGGTCACCCAGGTAGCTTCATGGCTTTGTGAGGATTTGAACCTGGTTCTTCCAAGTCTAAGTTCCAAACCATGGCACCAGTGGTTCCCAAACTGTGGGTTGGATTTTTGGTGGGTGACCAAATGATGACGAAAAGATCAAATAAATAATTGCCTCCAGTCCTGAGGCTATCCAAAAATCTGATACTGTATCTGCTAATTATCCTGCAAAGAGCTCAGCTCTTGCAGTTTGCAAGGTAGCTGCTAACTGCCCTGCTAAGAACGGAATTCCTGCAGTTTACATGTGCAAAAATATAGGGAGATAAATGTTTGAGGGTCTTATCTTAATTCTGGTTATTATTACTTATCAATCAATCAATCAATAAAATATTATATCTTTATATATCACCCTATCTAGATATCTTTCTAGATCTTTAATGTCTGGTAAACCTAGGTGGGTTCTGATAGAGTATTGTTGGTCTGGGTGCTAAAATGTTTGGGAACCTTGCACTACACCATCCTAGTAGTGCATCCTGGTACCCCATCAAGTAGTGCATGATGTTTGGTTTCCCAGAGTGCTATTCTCAGGTCTGGCTTCCTAGGATCTGTCCTTTCCTACCAAGATGTATTTCCCTTAAGCCATTTCTGCCCAATGTTGCACGTATGTAACAGGGATCAAATGTGAGCACCTGTAGGCGGGGAAGAAATGGGTTAAATCAAGTTGTCGCTGACTTGCACCATGCAGAACTTCTTATGTGCCTTTTGGTGCTTTATCTCTGCCAGCAGTACATTGCAATAATGATAACCATATCCAGCATCAGCAATCAATAGAGGGACCATAAATATTAGTGACCACACATTGCACCCCAGGATAGTTTTGGGGAAGTCACATTTGGCTTGGAAGAGAATGAGATCGTAGATTTATTTGCTCCATATCAATTGTTCAGCATGCAACGGCGGTATATAAGAACAGTAGAGATTTTTTTTTTTTTTACCAAATATTTATGACCCACCAGATCTCAATCATGACTCTGACACAAGGGAGGCTGCAAAGGTCAGGAGCTTGACGCCGGGATCAAGAATCTCTTGGCTACGCCCCTGAAGCAGTGAGCGGGGAATGCATTCATCCCAAGCAAATGCATAAGGATCGGAGCAAAATTCTATTCCGGTTCTGCCCATATATTAAACCAGATGGGGTCCTGCAAAGGGATGAGCCTGGTTCTATAGCGGGTCATTTATAAACTGCTAATACCCACGTTTGATAATGATATAGTTTACGGCTGAGTTTAAAAGGACATTGCAAAGACTCTGCTATCCATTCTTGGCTGCTCAGGGTGTGAGGTTCTTGTTGGGACATAGGGGATGCACTCCATATTCCTTTCTTCCCCTTCTTTGTTGATGGCGAGTCTGATCAGGCCAAAGAGCAGAGGTGCTTTGTAGGGGTATGTCTGGGTGAGATTTAACGTAGCATCATCAGTTGCTCTCCTCTCCAAGCAGTAGAACCAGTAGGTCATCCAATGAAACAGAAAGGTGGGAGATTCAGTGTGCAACCCACACCTCTTCCTGAGCCAGCGCAGCTGTCCCCGGGCCAGCTCAGAGTGTCACAAATGTACCATAAAGCACATTTTTGACTATAGGTGAGCTGCCTGGGCTGGTGCAAAGGTCTGCACTGGCCTGTCAGTGCCATATCCCATCCTAGCACTGGTCGGCTCAGGAAAGGTTGCACCGATTGGTGCAGGGGGTGGAAGAGGGTGGCAAGAGGGCATTTGGGAGGTAGGGAGAGGGCATTTCTGGGCAGGGGGAGGGCAGAACAGGGGGAGAATTTGGCCCAGGAGGGGGGCAGGATAGTGAAGACCTCCTCCACCATATCCCAATCCCTTTCCTTGGCCAGGGAGCCCTACATAGGGCTTCCCGGATTTGCGCTGGCTAAATAACTGGTACAAATCTGAGAAATCCCATAGGGGTGGCTCAAGCTTGACACAGGGTAAGTGGAAATATGTCCTCTTATGCCAAGGAGACCTCCACCACCCACTAGATGCAGAGTAGGCCATGCAGCCTGGCTTCGCCAGCACTGCTTAGGATTGGGCTGTCAGGAGGAACCAAAGGAAGTACTTGTCCCAGTGCATCATTGATCTATGGAATGAGCTGTCAAGAGATGCAGTGATGGCCACTAGCTTAGAAGGCATTCAAGGGGAATTGGACATGTTCATGAAGGTCTATGCTACAAGTCACCTCTAAGTTCAGAGCAATGTTGCTCTGAATACCAGTTGCAGGAGAGCGAAATTGGGAGAGTGGTATGCCCTCACCTCCTGCTTTGTGGGTTTCCTAGAGTCATCTGGGAACTGTGAGACACAGAAGGAGGAGCTGGATGGACCAGTGACAACATAAGAACATAAGAACATAAGAACAGCCCCACTGGATCAGGCCATAGGCCCATCTAGTCCAGCTTCCTGTATCTCACAGCGGCCCACCAAATGCCCCAGGGAGCACACCAGATAACAAGAGACCTCATCCTGGTGCTCTCCCCTACATCTGGCATCCTGACTTAACCCATTCCTAAAATCCGGAGGTTGCGCATACACATCATGGCTTGTACCCCATAATGGATTTTTCCTCCAGAAACTCGTCCAATCCCCTTTTAAAGGCATCTAGGCTAGACGCCAGCACCACATCCTGTGGTAAGGAGTTCCACAGACTGACCACGCACTGAGTAAAGAAATATTTTCTTTTGTCTGTCCTAACCCGCCCAACACTCAATTTTAGTGGATGTCCCCTGGTTCTGGTATTATGTGAGAGTGTAAAGAGCATCTCCCTATCCACTCTGTCCATCCCCTGCATAATTTTGTATGTCTCAATCATGTCCCCCCTCAAGCGTCTCTTTTCTAGGCTGAAGAGGCCCAAACGCCGTAGCCTTTCCTCATAAGGAAGGTGCCCCAGCCCTGTAATCATCTTAGTCGCTCTCTTTTGCACCTTTTCCATTTCCACTATGTCTTTTTTGAGATGCGGCAACCAGAACTGGACACAATACTCCAGGTGTGGCCTTACCATCGATTTGTACAACGGCATTTAATACTAACCGTTTTGTTCTCAATACCCTTCCTAATGATCCCAAGCATAGAATTGGCCTTCTTCACTGCCACCGCACATTGGGTCGACACTTTCATCGACCTGTCCACCACCACCCCAAGATCTCTCTCCTGATCTGTCACAGACAGCTCAGAACCCATCAGCCTATATCTAAAGTTTTGATTTTTTGCCCCAATGTGCATGACTTTACACTTACTGACATTGAAGCGCATCTGCCATTTTGCTGCCCATTCTGCCAGTCTGGAGAGATCCTTCTGGAGCTCCTCACAATCACTTCTGGTCTTTACCACTTGGAAAAGTTTGGTGTCGTCTGCAAACTTAGCCACTTCACTGCTCAACCCTGTCTCCAGGTCATTTATGAAGAGGTTGAAAAGCACCGGTCCCAGGACAGATCCTTGGGGCACACCGCTTTTCACCTCTTTCCATTGTGAAAATTGCCCATTGACACCCACTCTCTGCTTCCTGGCCTCCAACCAGTTCTCAATCCACGAGAGGACCTGTCCTCTAATTCCCTGACTGTGGAGTTTTTTCAGTAGCCTTTGGTGAGGGACCGTGTCAAACGCCTTCTGGAAGTCCAGATATATAATGTCCACGGGTTCTCCCGCATCCACATGCCTGTTGACCTTTTCAAAGAATTCTATAAGGTTTGTGAGGCAAGACTTACCCTTACAGAAGCCATGCTGACTCTCCCTCAGCAAGGCCTGTTCGTCTATGTGTTTTGAGATCCTATCTTTGATGAGGCATTCCACCATCTTACCCGGTATGGATGTTAGGCTGACCGGCCTATAGTTTCCTGGGTCCCCCCTCTTTCCCTTTTTAAAAATAGGCGTGACATTTGCTATCCTCCAATCTTCTGGTACCGTGGCCGTTTTGAGGGACAAGTTGCATACCTTAGTCAAGAGATCTGCAACTTCATTCTTCAATTCCTTAATAACCCTTGGGTGTATGCCATCAGGGCCCGGTGACTTATTGATCTTTAATTTATCAATGAGGTCTGAAACATCTTCTCTTTTAACCTCTATCTGACTTAACTCCTCGGTTAGGAGGGGCCGTTCGGGCAGCGGTATCTGCCCGAGGTCTTCTGCCGTGAAGACAGATGCAAAGAACTCATTTAATTTCTCTGCCATCTCTAAGTCTCCTTTTATCTCCCCTTTCCCTCCCTCACCATCCAGAGGGCCAACCGCAAGATCCAGCATGGCTTCTCCTAAGTTCCATGTGCAGAATATTTTCTTGTTTTGTTTGGTAGTGCATTCATTCATTCATCTGAATCTTCACAGTCTGGTGCAGACCAGGCTCACGCTTACCAGCTATCTCAATATGAATGAGGTCTTTGATGTTCCATATTCCACTGGATTCTGCTTTCACAGGTTGACTTCAGATTCCAGTGTCAGATGTGAAACTCTGAAATGTGTTGAATTTTGTGGTGATGTTATGTTTCAGTCCTACTCCCGTTTGCGGATCATCTAGTCCAGGTAGTCTCCAAACCCCGGCCCGGGGGCCAGATGCGGCCCGCAGCAAGCCTCTTTCCGGCCCACGGCCAACTTCTTGTCCCCTGAAAGCCTCTGGACCACTCAAATGAACATGACCAGAACTGTGCTCTGATTGTGTCTGGAGGGTGTTCTGAGGGCCAGAGAGGTTGAATGAATGAGCCCATTCATTCATTTATTCACTCATCTAAGTTCCATCTCTAATTTATTTATTTAAATTTTATATTTAAATTTTTTTTAATTTAACATTTGATGCGGCCCTTTGGCCAAAAAGTTTGGAGACCCCTGATCTAGTCCATGAAAATGGTGCAGGCTACGGTGTTTTATTTATTTGCTCACTTTTGTTTTCCTTGCCTTTCCTAGCCTAATGGAAAGTTCGGGGGCTTACAAACATAATAAATCGATACAAAAATAAGCCTCATGATATGGAAAGTAACAATCAATAATCATATCAACATGAATCAGAAAAAAAAAAAAACTGCAGCAGCCAAAATGACGATGATGTTATATGATGTGGTCATTAGAACATTTCACCACATGGCAATAGACCACAAGAATCTTTGATGTCCTGTGAACAGCTGCTTTCAAGTAGAGAAGCGATCCCCCTCTTGATGGTATCACTGTAGAACTTGATTGAGAAGTACATCCAAAATCACATTGTGGTCGGTTATAGGGTGATTTCCATGGCTCCTGCACGAGGCGTCACTAGGATTTACATCACCTGGTGCAAGAGCTCATTATATCACCCCCATGATGGACCTACTGCCATACCAGACCATACAGTATAAATTACAATATCATATGCACAACCTAAATGCAGCAGTATCACTAGGGTTGATGTCATCCCCTATCTATCTATCTATCTATCTATCTATCTATCTATCTATCTATCTATCTATCTATCTATCTATCTATCTATCTATCTATCTATCTATCTATCTATCTATCTATCTGTCTGTCTATCTATCTATCTATCTATCTGTCTGTCTGTCTGTCTGTCTGTCTGTCTGTCTGTCTGTCTGTCTTCATATACAACAGGTCACCCAAAATATCTGTAACCAACGACAGCATCAGATAGTGGCCAACTGGAGTATACTCACACAACTGAATAAGTGTTCTAGTATTAGCTCTGACACATGGAAATGAGAGCTGACTCCTACTAACACCTTATTGGTTCCCTGCTGTGTCATAATAATACCTCATTTGCTCTTGAGACAATCAGTCTCATTGGTCAGTTTTGAATGAAGCAAATCCACTTTTTGTTACATAAGGCAGTTGTATTTTCCTTTTCTGGTTATTTGGCTATAAGTTTTGATAGAATTTAGATATTTCAATTCGGTTTATTTCATTGCGTTCTGCATCTCATTACCCATTGAATAATATATAACATGATGGTATTGTTCAAAAATATCAAGATTATCACTATTTTGGCCAGTAGCGATGTCACCTCCCCAAGTGTGTCACCCGGTGCGAACCTCCTAGTGATTCGAGTGAACGTCCCCTGGCAATCTGAAGCCATTAGTGACGCAAACGGGCGAGCACTCAGAGAGCTAGTAAGTCCACCAGGTGATTCTTAGTGACTCATTGGTTCTCTCTCTCTCTCTCTCTCTCTCTCTCTCTCTCTCTCCTCTTGCTGCTGTTGAAGGGAGTAATAATCAAGTGGGACACTGGCAGAAATTGGGGATGAGATTAAAAGCAAATCAAAGAAGAAAAATCATGGCACAGAATATGTCTCCCTAATTAAAACCCCGCCAGTCTTTCTTTCTCTCTCTCTCTCTCTCTCTCGCTCATCCACCCCCTTTTCCCCAGCTAATGTTACACTAACGAGCTGAGTTTAGTGGCATTTATGTAGATAAAAGTCCCGATGATTGATCTCAATGGCTTGTTAAAATTAGTTTCAGTCCACCATATTGATTTAATTCCATTGCTTGAAAGTGCTAATTAATAATGATAATAAAAGTGTCTGGGCTCATTATTATCAGTTGGCAAGTTGGGAAGGGGAAGTGTAAGTGCCAGAGGGGGGCACAGGCTATTTTAGCCTCCCTGGCTTTTTCTAAGGGGAAAGTTGAGGAAGCAGGAGGAGGGCCAGCAGGAGATTGTGGGAACCCGGTTTTGTTTCTCAAATGGCACCAAGGAAACCTTCCAGTTGCATCTCTGTGAATACACATGGCGTGATTTTTGGTGGTGGTGGTGGTGAAGCACTGTTGGACTTACCAGCAGTGGCCACCATCAGAACACCGGTGATTGTTTCAGAGCCTACCAAATATCTCCTGGCAAAAGTGGGCCTCAAAATGCCACTTCTCTCCTTACCCAGCAGCACACCAGTCCACTTATCTTCCTCCTCACTTCCTGGATTTGACAAGGAAGAATGAAATGGTGCAGTAGAATTGTGGAGGAGAAGAGAGTGGCAGGCTAGAGGTTCTCCAATGTTCTAGCCTACCACTCGCCTTTGCATCATACATTTGCCACTGCACTTCCCCTCTTTCTTTTTGAATTCAGGGAATTCATAGAGGAGGAGAAGTGGTGGAAATGGCAGGAGGTCTGGTCTAGAGGGTAGAGCCTCCATTTGCCTGAAGATTAACATCCACAAGGTCGCCAGTTCGAGGCCACTGGCACCGTGCGACCTTGAAGCAGCTGGCCAGCTGCAGCTGAGCTGTTCCATCTGCTCGGAGCGTGGGAGGATGGAGGCCAGAATGTTAAACCAGATCGGAGTGTAACACCTTGAATGTAGTGGTTCTTGAAAGAAAGAACCTTCTTTCAATTTGTAAAAATCCCTGCGTGGATTTAATAAGCCTGCCTATGTAAACCGCCTTGAATAAAGTCTTGAATAAAGACCAAGAAAGGCGGTATATAAATACTGTATATTATTATATTATTATATATATTATTAAATGAAAGTCATATTCTTTTGTCCATTTACTGCCAGGTGCATCCATCTCAATCAGCATCATGGATGCGCCAACCCTGGTTATCATGAGTGGAGAGGGGAATTTCTTCTATTACTTGTAAGTTCTGGGAGATAACAGTGGAGTCATTAGGACCTCTGTGAGCATCATGCAAGCACACGTTTGAATTCAGGGCCAGTTCACAGGGAAAAGAGGAGCAGTCTTTATCGAGAGATATTGTCTCATTGGCTAAGCCCGTCACACATCTACAGGCTGTGTGTGTGCATGGTGAGAAGACTCCGTCCTGGTGGCTGTTCTCTAGCAACAAAGTTGGCAGGCTTAGGTTAGGTTGGACCATTGGTCCACCTGACCTGGTATTGTTTATGTGGGATGGCAGTGGCTGTCCAGCGGTCTACAATGATTGGTGGCAACTTTCCAGGTGGAGACCTGGTGAGGCTAAGGGTTAGGTAGACCTAATCCTTCCTGGTGATGTTGAGGATTGAACCTGAACCCATTTAATGGAGCTACATTGAGGGGATTGGACAAATTTGTGGAGGAAAAGTTCATTATGGGTTACAGGTCATAGTAGGTATGTGCAAGCTCTTGGTTTGAGAGGCAGGCTGCCTCTGATTGCCAGATGCCGGGGAGGGCACCAGGACGCAGGTTGTGTCTGTTGTCTTGTGTGCCCCCTGAAGTATTTGGTGGGCCACTGTGAGATACAGGAAGCTGGACTACATAGGCCTTTGGCCTGATCCAGTGAGGCTCTTCTTTTGTTATTATGTTCATTACTTCTCCCATCTTTAGTTTTGCACACAGCTAAACCGGGACTGATGCAATTACCCTGTGGCTTTGGACCTAGACCTCTGCCCCATGCTTCTTTAGCAACTGTAATTTCTTTTCCTTCTTGTCCAGTTTTTTTTGTTTGTTTTTATGACCAAATTATTCATCTTTGTCAGTTCCACTAAATCAGCTCCTGTTGGTTCAGGTTTCATGTCCCTCTCTCCGTCAGGCAGTGCATTTATTTCATCTGGTGCCATTGCTTTAGAAGTTATTGACTCAGAAATTTACTCTGTGCAAAAAAAAATCATGTGCGGTTTGAAACCAGCTGAATCATATATTTCTTTTGGGGTCAATGTTTGCATCCAGACATGTTCTCCCTTTGCTCACCACTTTTCATGCAGTCATTTATCTAAAATGCTCCTCCCGCCCCATTCCAAAAGCTTGGCGTGCGTCACAATATTCAGGATACATAACTCCCCCGAAACCTGCAAAAATGAACAGCTTTCAAGGCTGTCAACAGGTTGGACACCTAAAGCCGCATCTCAGCAGTAGGACTGCATTGTCAGAGGGGCCTCCAGATCTGAGACTCCAGAAGCAGAAGCCTGGTGATGACGACACGTATTTTGTACTACCAAATTACTCAAACAAATGGATGCTAAGGTGGAGCCCCACAGCAAAGGGATGGGGAAAAAAAGGAAATAAAAAGGGAGCTTAACAGAGCAGCTCACAGTAATAAAAGAGTGATGCCAGACATGATATTCTCCTGTACAGAGCAATTCCTCATGATATTCTTCACACACTAAGAACATAAGAACAGCCCCACTGGATCAGGCCATAGGCCCATCTAGTTCAGCTTCCTGTGTCTCACAGCAGCCCACCAAATGCCCCAGGGAACACACCAGATAACAAGAGACCTCATTCTGGTGCCCTCCCTTGCATCTGGCATTCTGACATAGCCCATTTCTAAATCAGGAGGTTGCACATACACATCATGGCTTGTAACCCATAATGGATTTTTCGTCCAGAAACTTGTCCAATCCCCTTTTAAAGGCGTCCAGGCCAGATGCCGTCACCACATCCTGTGGCAAGGAGTTCCACAGACCAACCACATGCTGAGTAAAGAAATATTTTCTTTTGTCTGTCCTAACTCTCCCAACACTCAATTTTAGTGGATGTCCCCTGGTTCTGGTGTTATGCGAGAGTGTAAAGAGCATCTCTCTATCCACTTTGTCCATCCCCTGCATAATTTTGTATGTCTCAATCATGTCTCCCCTCAGGCGCCTCTTTTCTAGGCTGAAGAGGCCCAAACGCTGTAGCCTTTCCTCATAAGGAAGGTTCCCCAACCCCGTAATCATCTTAGTCGCTCTCACCACACTATGTAGGTTTGGTGCAAACACTTTTCTCTTTGATCCTGATATTCCCTTCTGTTTCACAGGAAGAGGAATGTGTTCACAGTGCAAGGATGGAACCTCTGAATTCTACTAATACTACAACCACAACCGCTACTAGCAGCAGTAGGAGGAGAAGGATAAAGAACATGAGTAGATCTTAGGCATAATTGGAATCCTTGGAGCAATTCTCCAAGCAGTGCACATTGATATTCTTGACTGTGAGCAGTTTACCCCAGCTCAGCTCCAGAAAACAACATTGCTTGGAACAGCTAGAATCCTGTGAAGATATCTTAGGATCTTGGTTAGATTTCAGGATTCTCAGGCTCTTGGCTAAATCTCAAGCTGCCGAATATAGCCAGCCCAGCACAGACGACATAGGAAGAGGAGGAGAGAATAGCATCATCGATTTCCATGGTGCTTTACCCAAAATGAGAGGGCAGGCCTCTGCCCTGAGGAGCTTGCAATCTAGATAGACACAAGAGAAAGAATAGAAGAAGGGGAGGAGATGGAGGCAGGGCATGGCCAAGAATCTGCCATTATTTTAATGATACGTACATCAGCTTAGTTACAGCCATTAACCAAGTGGGTGGGTGGCACCCACGCAGTGTCAACCACATAGAAAGCTGGCCCTGCCTCAATTCCCTGCTATTCCAGAACTGGAGAGTATGAAACACGACAGGAGCAAAGGACTTCCCTTTCCAAAACTTTAGTTGTGATTCTCTTATCACCACTTCCTGGGAAAATGAGTGACGCTAAAGCAAAGCAGGCTTTCAAGCCATCCTGCTGTGTTGGCATTTAATCATGGAGCTGGCAGCTGCCACACCCCAGACCCTGATGGCAGCATTTTGCCAGGGCTAACTACAGCCTGGGTGATCTGACAGCCGAGTTCCACTTGCAGAAATAAATTGGGCCAGGAGAGATCTCTCTCTCCCTCTCCCTCTCCTCTCATTCTGTCTTCTCCCTTTCTAATTTTCTCTCTGTCTCTCCCTCATTCATCATTTTCTCATTCTCTCCTTCTCACACACATACAGCAAGTCAGCTAATGGAGTTAGGCAATAATTCAGACCTGTTTGACAGCAGCAGTAATTTCAATAAATAATTATGAGACGTCATTTTTGCCTCCTTCTTCTGGGCTCATCACAGGGCTTGGGGGAGGGGGAGAAAAAAAGAAATCAAGGCGCATGAGGACTGCAGTCCAGCCAGTCTCAACTGGCCAGTCCAGTTGAGTGGGAAACCCAGGTTCAGATTCAATAAAACTGATTTGGGGTTTCAGGTCTATCAGGGGCCAGGTTGGGGGGGCCAGCCTTGCCCGTTATGTCAAGGGGGATGTGGGATGTTGTTCCCTGGAACTGCCACACTGCATTCTGGGGAGGTGAACCGTGGCCACACAGGGCACACCCCGCCAAGGGATGCCACCAGCCGCTGGACTGCTTCTGGCGGATGCCAGAGGGCCTTGAGATCTCTCCGTCCACCTCAGTCACTGAGCTGCGGCGATGGTGGTCACAGCCCTGCCTAGACCCTGATCTCGGGCCTGCAGCCCGGGCATTGGGGAGACGAATGGCTGTCAGCGCAGCCAGGGACAGGAGTAGGGCAAAACAAGGAGTCCAGGGGGAGGTGGGGCAGAGCCATAGGAGAGGCCTAATGGCCTCGGCAGGGAGGGAGGGATGGGGTCATTGGGAGCCGGCCTCCCCTATCTAAGACCCAGCCTGGCCCGTAATGAGGCAGCCTCAACTGGAGAGAAGAAAACTGGTTGCCATAACAACTTTCCCCTCCATATCCCAAATGAGGCCTACTGGCTGGGTCTGATGCACAAGGGCGGTGTGTAGCAGTGTCCCACCACTGCCCCTCATTGACCTCCAGGAGAACAATGAACCCCGGGGTGGCTGAGGCCTCCATTCGGGAACTACAGGGTCAGGCACTGTTCACGCGTGTTTGGAACAGTCTATGCACAAAGACATAAGTTTGTGTGTGTAAAAGTCTTTGCAACGGTGGCCGAAAGGTCATGACACCCGTATAGAGAATAGTGACCTAGATGAACCAGTTGCCTGATTCACTTTATGGCAGGTTCACACATGGCCAGCCTGTCTCTGATGAGAATAAGCCCGTTGGCGTCAGGTGGCAGATTAGGGCCGGAGTGGAGAAACAGCAAAAAGATGGCCACCACCTCCCCCTACTCTGCTGCCATGGATAGAGCCGACCTCCTTCCTGGGCCCTTCTTCCATTTGGCTCTTTATTCAAAGGAGGGGATACAGGATATGCTCCATATCTGCGGTGCCTACTTTGCGTAAAGAGGCTGCCCATGTGGAGGAAGGAATGAGATTGCTGCAGCCTGATCCTTGGAGTGCAACAGTCTGATTCCCAGACCTTCCTCTTCCACCTCATTTTGGAATTGCCTTCTTTGCACAGTCTCCTTCTTAAGATGTGGCCACCAGAACTGGCCACAGTACTTCAAATGTGGCCACACCAGAGGGGCGATGTCATATTAGGGTCCACTCCTATCCGACTTTCCAGCGCTGATGCAGCCCTGATGTAAGGGAACAAACATTCTCTTACCTTGAGGAGGCTTCCAAGACTGACCAACCACAACCACAAGGGAGCATACTCCGTTGGCATTTCGCACACCCCACAGCGCACACTCTGTTGGCATGGCTGCATCAGCGAGGGAAAGTTGGGTAGGACTGGTCCATTATTCTCAACTTGGTTCCTAATGACCCCAAACATATGGGCCTTCCCCACAGCTGCCAAATACTGGGGCAACATGTTCACGGAGCTGTCCGCTTCCATCCCAACCCCACTTTCCTGCTTCATCACCAACAGCTCAGACCCCATCAATGAATGTATGACATTTTTGTTTATTTGCCTTTACGATTCGTGGCACTGAACTGTAGGTTAAATAGTTATAGTTAGTTGGCAACCTTCAGTCTCGAAAGACTCTGGTATTGCGTTCTGAAAGGTGGTTCTGGAACAGCGTCTAGTGAGGCTGAAAAGGCCGATTCGGGAGTGACAATCCCTTCCACACCAGGAGCAAGTGCAGTCTGTCCCTGGTCTGTCTCCCTGGCTATGGGCCTTCCTTCTTGGCCTCTTGGCCTCAGTCTGCTGGCCAAGTGTCTCTTCAAACTGGGAAAGGCCATGCTGCACAGCCTGCCTCCAAGCGGGCCGCTCAGAGGCCAGGGTTTCCCACCTGTTGAGCTCCACTCCTAAGGCCTTCAGATCCCTTTGAAGCCCTTCTGGAGAATGTCTCTGTCTGCTTTGGTATTTGACCACCCAGTATAGTTTGGTGTCAACCGTAGTTCAAAAACCAAAAGAGCAGAACTAACTTGCCCATCAGGCCCATGACAGAAGAGAAGGTAGTCTTCAGCAAAACCCCATCAGGAAAGACAAGTTCGTTCACAGACCCGTTTGGGAAACAGCTGAACCAGAAGACAGTCTCAAAGCCTGTCCACAGACTCCCACAATGGGATCTGTCTGGTGTGAGGCTTCGGCTTGGCACGGCGCCTCCATTGGGCAGGTGTTCAGACCCATCTTATAAAATTCCATGAGTCATTCAAGCTTAATGCACCATTGCAGTTTTTTTTTTTCCCCTCCCTTCAGCTAGCTTGGAAGATAAAGCTAGTTAGAAAAACTGATTTCCTCCAAGCCTGACTTGGGGGAGAAGGAGGTTGAACAGCCAACCGGGTGGGCAGCTGCTCTCCTGGCAGGGAGGCAGCGTGGGTGGGAACTGGAAAGGCCCCCCGAAGCAGCTAATTCATTCGTTACAATGATCTGGGCCCAGTCAGATCCTTCATGCGTGAACAAATACTGCACTGTTTTGTGTCTGGTCTCTGCTTCTCGCCACTTTGTGGGATGATGGTGGAAGGGACGGGTGAGTCAAGAGAATATGCGGCCCCCTCTCCCAGGCCCAGCCCTAGTCCACCTCCTGCCTGGAACTTAATGGAAGATGCTGATCCCTGTTGCTTATGAAGTGCAAATTTGTTCTCTAAATCTCTCTCTCTCTCTCTGTCACCACCACTTCCTCCACACCCCTTCTGATCACCCCAAGACTTCTCCAAGCTTACCTCTGTGCTACTCCTAGCCCATGTCCTTCTTCTTCCCTTTCTTGGCCATTGCAAAATACAGAGAAGGTGGGGAAGGAAGATACACTGGAGACGACTCAAACCTGCTGGGCTGGAGTGACTCCCTTCTCCAAGTCCTCTTTCTCTCCTCCATCCCCTCTACCTTTATCATAGGCTGTGTTTGTTTTTGGACTAGAAAACAGCAGGAAGTGATGTCGCTAGCATGCCTGTAGCATGCGTCTATTTTAATTTGTTTACAAGTGACAAAAGGGTGTCAAGTCATAGACAAGTCCTAAGAACTCAAATGCAAGGAGGCCACCATGTTTTTACCATAATGAATGAAGGCCGCCATCCAGGCACTGGCATACCTAAGGGGGGGCAAGCAGGGCAAGCCTCGCCCTGCCCCCACCCCTGCCAGGAGGAGCGCCCAGGTGTGCTGCGGAGAGGCAGCTTGCTGCCTCACCATCAGCGCCTGGGCACTGACTAAGAGGATAGGAGACAGGCACTCTAGAGAGGCACTTACGCTCTAGGGCGCCCATCTCCCCTCCTCCTATAAAGGAGGAGGGGAGGGGGGAGGTCCAGTCAGCACCAAGACACTGCCTGGGAGGTAGCGTCCAGCTAACTCCCTGGAGCGCTCCTGGGCGCCCCTGCTCTGCCTCTGAGGGCGTCCCTCAGGGGCGGGGCGGAAGCGGCGCATGCCCCCACCGACGTTGGAGGGGATGCACGTCGCTTCCCGGCTGGGTCGCCCTGCTCTGCCACTGAGGGCACCCCTCAGAGGTGGAGCGGAAGTGGTGCACGCCCCCTCCGACTTCGGAGCGGACGCACGCCACTTCCTGGCCCCCACGGAGCCTTCTGTGCAGCTGAGGTCTCCACTGCAGCGGTCTGGGGCCGCTGGAAGCAGTGCCAGACTGCTGCCATGGAGACCCCCGCGGCGTGAAAGGCTCTGTGGAGGCCTGAGCTGCCTCCTCTGTTCCCCCTTGTTTTCAAAGGGGGAATGGAGGAGGCAGCTGCATGGAAGTGATTGCGGTGACGATGACGTCAGCACAATTACTTCCGGGTCATGTGCGCGGGGGGCGGTGAAGGGGGGTGAAACAGGGTGTGGGGGCGGAATTCTGTTAGTTGCCCTGTATGCGGGGACCCCCAGGAACACCACTGCATCCAGGGGTAGAACTCAAATGCAGTGAGGTTGCCTTGTTTAATAGCTTTGAGCACAAAGGAAAGATTGCTAGTGTGGCAGGCATGCTAGAATTTGGAATCATACGTGACCTTACTGGGCTAGAAGGAGATTAACATACAGCTCTCTAGTGCTTACTAGTAGCCCAATCCTATGCATGTCTACTCAGAAGTAAGTCCTATTGAAGTCAATGCGGCTTACTCCCAGGAAAGTGTGGATAGGATTGGGCTGTAGGGCTGCTAACTGAAAAACAAACACAGGAGGTCAAGCATGGAGCTGGGAGGAGGATAGCAGTGGTAGTACTGGCTGGCCTTGCCAAACTACCATCTTGAACCTCAGGACCCACTGGGACCAGTTGGGGGGTGGACACTGCCATCTATAAAACAGGCCTACACACATTTTCTTGTCAAATGTTAGACCTCTTCTTGGGTACATTTGGGGTGCTGAATCTAAAAATGGCATTGGTTTTGCCCAATTGGCTCTAGTTTTGGGGGTACGGAATAGCCACCTTTATAGAGTAGGCTGATTCAAGCAGCTTCCTTGTGAGGAAGCCACAGCATTGGTTTCTTCAGGAAGAAGCTGCTTGAATCAGCAAATAAGGTAGCTATGCCATACCCCCCAAACCGGAGCCAACTGGGCAAAACTGATGCCATTTTTGGATTCAGCATCCCCAAAATATCCTAAATTTGACGAAACATCCTTGGCAACTAAAAAAAAATTGTCAGCCTGTTTTTTTTAAGATCCTTCTGGTCTCAATTGAAGGCCTTCTATATTCCTTTCCTCAAGCCTTCTTTCTTCATCTACCCCTTCATTTCAATTCCTCTTTCTCATCCATGGCCTGCTCTGCTTGTTCTCTACCATCTCCTCGTCCGTGGCCTCCCTGCCCGTAGCATCCGAACCCCTTCAGCTTAGCTTTCAACTCAATTGTGCAGGATATTCTAACCCTGGCCAAACTGCCAGTGTCACCTTCCCTGGCAGGCTCTGCTTGGCAAACTCATCAGACCCCTGAGTCACAACACCAAGTGAGCCACTAAGTATCAAAGGCTCCTCTGATATTTGCCTTGAGCAACAACAGGGTAGAGATGAGTATCTCTTTCTGATTGTTTTGGTCTTGGCTAAGAATGGAGTAAAGGTCCCCAAGTCCTCTTATAAATGGTAATGATAACACAATTATCAGGCAAAACAAAAATTAAGTTTAATGGTGCAAAGCCGGGGTATAGTTTGAAGGTAATTCATATTAATTATATTTGGATTAAAAGCTTATTTCTTTTGCTAGCATCTGCAAGTAGGAAGTTAGCAGTAAAAAAAAAATGCATACAATTACTGCATGTACTGGAGGAGCTGCATTGAACTTAATGGAGCATTCCCCTTCCTCTCTGGGCATACGAGGAGCAGTCATATTTCACATTTTGTAAAATTTGGGAGAAATAAATTACATGTTCAATGACAAGAATTACTTAGACTGATTAATAAATTGGATTGACCAGTTAATGTGCTGAGACAGACCTGAGGAACACAAAAATGGGAGGACATCACTTCATTGATTCTTTAGGGTGGGAGCTCAGAAAGAGAAAAAAAAAATCCACAAGGTATGGTAACAAGAACATACATAAGAACATCAGAATGTAAGAAGAGCCCCGCTGGATGAGACCAAAGGCCCATCTAGTCCATCTTCCTGTATCTCACAGTGGCCCACCGGATGCTTCAGGGAGAGACCTGCATCTTGGTGCTCTCCCTCGAATCTGAGAGATTCTGAGAACCAGGAGAAATGCCTTCTGATATTTCTAGAACCAGAAGGTTGCACACACCCATCATGGCTTGTATCCTATGATGAACTTTTCAATCAGCAATCTGTCCAATCTCCTTTTCAAGGCATCTAGGATAGATGCGATCATCACATCTTGTGGCAAGGAGTTCCACAGACTAATTACACGCTGGGTAAAACAATGCTGTTGTTGTTTTTGTCTGTCTATCTCTCCCGACACTCAATTTTTGTGGATGCCCCCTGGTTCAGGTGTTTTGTGAGAGGGGGAAAAGAACATCCTTCTATCTACTCTATCCACCCCCTGCACAATTTTGCATGTCTCAATCATGTCCCCCCTCAGGCACCTTTTTCCTAGACTTGTATTGGCAACCTTCAGTCTTGAAAGACTATGGTATCGCGCTCTGAAAGGTGGTTCTGGCACAGCGTCTAGTGTGGCTGAAAAGGCCAATCTGGGAGTGACAATCCCTTCCACACCGGGAGCAAGTGCAGTCTGTCCCTGGTCTGTCTCCCTGGCTATGGGCCTTCCTTCTTTGCCTCTTTGCCTCAGACTGTTGGCAAAGTGTCTCTTCAAACTGGGAAAGGCCATGCTGCACAGCCTGCCTCCAAGCGGGCCGCTCAGAGGCCAGGGTTTCCCACTTGTTGAGGTCCATCCCTAAGGCCTTCAGATCCCTCTTGCAGATGTCCTTGTATCGCAGCTGTGGTCTACCTGTAGGGCACTTTCCTTGCACGAGTTCTCCATAGAGGAGATCCTTTGGGATCCGCCCATCATCCATTCTCACGACATGACCAAGCCAACGCAGGCGTCTCTGTTTCAGCAGTGAATACATGCTAGGGATTCCAGCACGTTCCAGGACTGTGTTGTTTGGAACTTTGTCCTGCCAGGTGATGCCGAGGATGCGTCGGAGGCAGCGCATGTGGAAAGCGCTCAGTTTCCTCTCCTGTTGTGAGCGAAGAGTCCATGACTCGCTGCAGTACAGAAGTGTTCTCAGGACGCAAGCTCTGTAGACCTGGATCTTGGTAAGTTCCATCAGCTTCTTGTTGGACCAGACTCTCTTTGTGAGTCTGGAAAACGTGGTAGCTGCTTTACCGATGCGCTTGTTTAGCTCGGTATCGAGAGAATGAGTGTCGGAGATCGTTGAGCCAAGGTACACAAAGTCATGGACAACCTCCAGTTCATGCTCAGAGATTGTAATGCAGGGAGGTGAGTCCACATCCTGAACCATGACCTGTGTTTTCTTCAGGCTGATTGTCAGTCCAAAATCTTGGCAGGCCTTGCTAAAACGATCCATGAGCTGCTGGAGATCTTTGGCAGAGTGGGTAGTGATAGCTGCATCGTCGGCAAAGAGGAAGTCACGCAGACATTTCAGCTGGACTTTGGATTTTGCTCTCAGTCTGGAGAGGTTGAAGAGCTTTCCGTCTGATCTGGTCCGGAGATAGATGCCTTCTGTTGCAGTTCCAAAGGCCTGCTTCAGCAGGACAGCGAAGAAAATCCCAAACAAGGTTGGTGCAAGAACACAGCCCTGCTTCACTCCGCTTCGGATGTCAAAAGGGTCTGATGTGGAGCCATCGAAGACAACAGTGCCCTTCATGTCCTTGTGGAAAGATCTGATGATGCTGAGGAGCCTGGGTGGACATCCAATCTTGGGGAGAATCTTGAAGAGGCCGTCTCTGCTGACCAGGTCGAAAGCCTTTGTGAGATCTATGAAGGCTATAAAGAGTGGCTGTCGTTGTTCCCTGCATTTCTCCTGCAGTTGTCTAAGGGAGAATACCATATCAGTGGTGGACCTGTTGGCTCGGAATCCACACTGCGATTCTGGATAGACGCTCTCTGCAAGTACCTGGAGCCTCTTTAGTACAACTCGGGCAAACAGCTTTCCTACAACGCTAAGGAGAGAGATGCCGCGGTAGTTGTTGCAGTCACCCCTGTCACCTTTGTTCTTGTACAGCGTGATGATGTTTGCATCCCTCATGTCTTGAGGTACTCCACCTTCTCTCCAGCAGAGACAAAGAATTTCATGCAGCTCAGTGACGATGATCTCTTTGCAGCATTTTAGGACTTCAGCAGGGATGCTGTCTTTTTCAGGTGCCTTGCCAAAGGCAAGGGAGTCCAGGGCCACGTGAAATTCTTCTAGGGTTGGTTCACTGTCAAGCTCTTCCAGCACAGGCAGGCACTCAATGTTGTTCAGTGCTTCTTCGGTGACTACATTTTCTCTGGAATATAGCTCAGAGTAGTGCTGCACCCAGCGTTCCATCTGCTGCGCCCGATCCTGGATGACCTCGCCTGTGGCAGACTTCAGAGGGGCAATTTTCTTCTGTGTTGGACCTAGGGCCTGCTTGATACCATCATACATCCCCTTGATGTTGCCCGTGTCAGCTACTATCTGTATCTCGGAACAGAGCTGGAGCCAGTAGTCGTTAGCACATCTCCTGGCAGTCTGTTGGACTTTGCTGCGGGCAGTTCGGAGGACCTGCAGGTTGCGCTCACTGGGACAGGCCTTGTATGCTGCTTGAGCTCTCCTCTTTTCCTCAATGACTGGTGTCAACTCCTCAGAGTGGGCTTCAAACCAGTCTGCCGCCTTGTTGGTCTTCTTGCCGAATATGGACAAGGCGGTGTTGTAAACGGTATTCTTGAAATGTTCCCATCTGTTGGATGCGTTTGCGTCGGCCGGGCCTGGAAGAGATTCCTCAAGCGCTTGTGCAAATTCCTCCACTTTTCTCTGATCCCGGGTCTTGCTGGTATCAATGCGAGGTCTTCCTTCCTTTTTCGTGTGATACAGTCGCTTTGTTTGCAGTTTCACTCTGCTGCACACCAGGGAGTGGTCAGTGTCACAGGCAGCACCATGATAACTGCGTGTGATCTTGATGCTGGGAAGGCTGGAGCATCTGGTGAGGATCAGGTCGAGCTGGTGCCAGTGCTTTGATCTTGGATGTCTCCAAGAGACTCTATGTTGGGGCTTTGTGTTGAAGAATGTGTTGCTGACACAGAGACCGTGATGACAGCAAAACTCTAGCAGGCGTTGGCCATTTTCGTTCATCCTCCCAGTGCCAAACTGACCTAAGCAAGTGGGCCATGAACTGTTATCAGCACCAACTCTAGCATTGAAATCGCCGAGGATGAACAATGGCTCTTTTACAGGGATTTTCTTGACAGTGGTGGCCAGGTCATCATAGAATTTGTCTTTGGCTTCTGCTGGAGACGACAGAGTCGGTGCATAAGCACTGATGAGAGTGATAGGTCCTGCTGATGACTGGAGCTGCAGGGACAAAATTCTTTCACTTCCCACAGTAGGTGGGATGATGGATTTCAGCAGGGTATTTCTGACCGCAAAGCCAACGCCATGTTCCCTGGTTTCGTTTGGTGGTTTTCCCTGCCAGAAAAATGAGAAATTTCTCTCCTTGACAGATCCGGAATCTGGCAGCCTAGTCTCTTGAAGGGCGACGATGTCCATCTGCAGTCTGCTCAGCTCCATGTCGATGACAGCTGTTTTGCGTGTGTCGTCTATTTCTTGCAGGTCATCAGAGAAGCCAGGTGTCATTGTCCTAACGTTCCAGGTGCCCAACTTTAGGGCAGTAGTTTTCTGTTTTCTGTTGCATGGTGCAGAGTTGTCGATCCGCTTGTCGGTTTTCACCCTAAACCCCACGCACCCCATGAGGTTAACGGACCGTGGCGAGGCAACACCTTACTGGCTGGGGACTGCCCAGCTTAAGGCGGGCGGTAGCTGCCCAATGAGATGCAATGATCTCTCCCACTGTCGGAAGCAGCCCCTGGCGTCATGCTCTACGCCAATCGAGCAAAGACTTATAACCGGTAAACTGCTGCTTCCCGTGTTGTGCCGACACCGTATGGCGAAGTTGGAGTGTCCTCTCCAGTGCGCGAAGCCTGGGTAAAGAAGGTATGGAGGATAGGCTGTTACCCATGCAGCAAATCCCCCCTCTCCACGTCGCTGGAATGGTCCAATGGAAAGGCAGAAGCCAATACGGTTGGTTCCAGCGGCGTCACAGGAGTTGCCAGAACGTGACTGTGTTCAGCCATGAACTGCCTAAGGGACTCCGGCTCCTGATTTTGCCTCGAGGTTGACTCCTGAAGCCTTTTCCAGAACTGGATGTAGCCACAAGGCAGTGGAGGTTTGAGGTCAGAGTTTCCTTCTCTTAGATGAGCTGCCTTCCTAGGCTGACGAGTCCCATCTACCCGGTGGCTGTTTAGTCGCCTCTTACGACAAGTACAGCCAAACTGAGGGCCTATTCTTAGCCCCCAGCCCCCAGGGTTCCTAGACTAATGAACCCCAAACTATAGCCTTTCCTCATAAGGGAGGTACCCCAGGCCACTAATTAAGCTATTCTCCCCTTGTTCCTTTTTACATAAGTTCTGAGTTAGGGCAAAGGAAAAATAAATAAGACCTCACAGGTTGTAGTGAAGATGCAAGAGTTAGGAGAAATAGGGCAGGTGGCGGTGGGTGGAAACTGGGTAGGGCAGGTCCCGGAAGGGGGCAGGATTGGCGTTGGGTCCCCAGTCTCATACTTTAGATTGATTGATGGATTGATTGATTGGGGTCATGGCACAAAAAAGGTTGAAGACCACTGCAGTAGAGATTGTGCCATCTGGAAGCTCAGTGATCACAAAAATGGTACAATAAGCAACTCGGTGGACCACTGTTCCCAGGCAACAGAGTTCGTCAATTAGTTACTGAGGCTCCATCATTACTGTTGAAAAGGCAAAGGCATTTTTTTTCTCCTTTAATTTAGGGAATCCCAAAACTAGGACCCGTCTTGAAGTTCAGCAAACTAACTCCTGATTTCCACGGGCATATAACTAGATTGAAGTCAGCGCCTTTGCGTGCTCTGCTCAGTTGCCTTGCCGTGGAGAAGGAGACACAAAGGGGACCGTGGTTCCTTCCCCGTGGCAGTCGATTACATTCTTGTCTGTGACAAATATCCAGTGTTCTTTTGTTCTGGTTCAAGCGACTGAACCCTTTAATCAATTCTTTCAGGCTGAGGCAGGAGAAAAAGAGATGCACCAAAAATGGTCCTTGTAAAACGGAGGAGGAAATGGACATTTCAATGGAAAGCCGGTCACCTGATGATTGGCCTGTTGATTGGCTTGCTCCTTCGCACCACTTATCTCAGAGCTGCTTCGCACGTTGTCTTCGTAAGGGAGACAATCAAGTTCTCTCCTTCCTGTGTTCTGAAAGATCAGCATAGGCAGGAAGAGTGGATGAATCCCCACAGAGTGTCAAGAAAGGATTTCCAGTTCCTGCTTATCCAAGCTGGGCAGGGATAGAACAGAAAAGGAACAGTGAGGAAGCCAGTACTGGGCTGGTCTAAGATCTCCTGGCTTCTGAGATGGTGTGACAAATGGTTGGCAACCTTCAGTCTCGAAAGACTATGGTATAAGCCTAGAGCACCCGGTATTCCCAGGCGGTCTCCCATCCAAGTTTGAACCAGGCCTGACCCTGCTTAGCTTCCAAGATCAGACGAGATCCAGCATGTGCAGGGTAACAGTTGCTGCTAATGCTGCTCCCCTTATCTGGTTGAATGAGAGGTGCCAGCATGCTGTTCCCCTGTTCTTGCTCCCACTTTCTGGATCTGAAAAGGAGAAAGGTGTTCAGGGTATCGCTCCCCCTTCTGTTCCCATCAGGTCTGAACAAGGATTAAGTTCTAGGCAGTTAAGTTCAGAACTAGGGGAAGCTCGCTGTAGCATGTTTAGCTTATGCCTTAACTGAGGTGTAACTAGCATGGAGCCTGAGGGTCACGTGCCCCAGAGTCTGCACCAAAGGGGGGCACTAAAGGCAATCACTTCTGATAACCTGGAAGTGACTGCCTTGCGCTGCTTATGATCCTTCCTGGAGAAGGAGGAGGTACTAAAGGGGGGCACCTAAAGGGGGAGAGGTGCTAAAGGGGGGCAACTCCCCAGGAGAAGGAACAGGGATGCAAAGTCATCAGTGCCTCCTCCACCAGGGAGAACATCATAATGGAAGAAACATCATAATGTCATGTGACATTGTGACATCACTGCCCTGGGTGTCAGGGCTTTCAGTTACACCTTGATGCCTAAATCTGGCACTATACAGATGCGTTTGAGCGCCCAAGCTCTGTGAAACCAGTACCCTTGACTCTGTGTGTGAGCTGGGGAGCACGACCAGTGAATGCAACCCAAAACGGATGCCCAAATGAACGAGTGCCCAAGGCTAGCAGATCCCCACAGGAGGAAGGAAGCCAATGGGCAAAGCTAGACAGAAAAGACATTATGGGACTCCACCGCTTCTGCCCCCACAGAATCTGGAGCTGCAATTGCATCATCTCTCCATCCCCCTTTCCCCTGCTCCACCCCTAGAACAGCACAGATTAAGATAAAGTGATGGTTCTGTGTCAAAGACTGCTTTACTGCCACACTTGGGATAAAGGAAGAGAGGTTAATTTATCATCGCTGGGGAGAACTGACAGAAGAGAGATATACTATCGAAGGGGGATTTAGCACGGGGCCAAGAAACTTCACACTATTTTTACCATCTGTCACATGCTCTAATAAAGCAGGACAAAATATGAAGAAAGGAAAAATGAACTATCAAACACTGATGTAATGCAGCCCATAAATCTAATTTAATTACTTTGCATGGAGACAGGTCCTCGAGTCCGTGTGAATATACTGGATTATTTTTTCCCCCTTTCTCTCTCTCTCTCTGTCTCGGCAACTTAACAACTAAGTGTTTTAATAATATCGCTCTATAATTTATTCGGCCTGAAACACAAAAATCGCTTTTGTGTGAGTTGCCTTACAAAAAATTACAATGGGGGTGTGTGTGTGCTTTGTTTGGTGAGAACTGTTAATTCCCTTTGCTAATGTCAAAACTGCCATCATTCCCTATACAAATTTGAAATCTTGACTGGGACAAGAAGCAGAGGTTACCGAATGCCTTTTTTATTGCTAGGCATCCTTTTGTATGCAAGGGTGTGTGTGCTGTTTTGCAGTATATGTTATATATCCTCTCCCCCCTTTTTTTGCATGTACATATTAGAAATAATTGGGCCTGATCATGACTTAAGGTGAGGGGAATTGTCTTGGTAATTAGATTTTAACATCATGACAAAGAACCGGGGCAGGAATGTGCAAGAGAATTGGGTAACTGTCACCGGCTTCCCTTAAAAAGCACATGCGCAGAAGTCTTTTTCCCCTATGCATTTGGAAAAAACTGCAGCTCCCACAAAGGTCATGTGTTGTGGCTTCATTTCACCTATCTCTACTGAGAGTAGGCATAGTGGAGGCATTCAGGAATGCATTTTCTTTTTAACAGTCCCTATCCATCCATCCATCCATTTATTCATTCCTTCATTCATCAACACCTTCATCATCATTGGTGATGGTGGTGGTGGTAGTAGTAGTAGTAGTAGTATGAGTATTTATACTGTTCACCCTCAGTATCTGTGGGGGATCTGTTCCTGGAAAACCTCCCCCACCCATGGATACCTCAAGGACCTTCTGGACACGACTAGAACTGCTTCTGGTAACGTCCAGGAAGTGTTCTGAGGCCTGGGGAAGCTGGAAGGCACTTCTGGTCACATCTGGGAGGTCCCTGAGGCCTGGGGAGGTGCTTGAAGGCCTCTGGAAGGCACTTCGAGTTTTTGCTGAAAACTGGAAGTGCCTTTCTGAGGTCTCCAGGATGCCTCCAGATGTATTCAGAGATGCGGGGAGGCCATGTACAGCCTGCCCGCACCTCAGAACTCCTCCTGGATGTGACTGAAAGACTCTTCTGATCATATCCAGGAGGTACAGTGAGGCCCTCCTGATGTAGGTTGGGACTTGTGTTGAGTTAAATCTGTGGGTCCCAAACCTGCAGACAAGGAGGGTTTCCTGTATACCACTTTTCAACAGGAGTAGTTCACAAAGTGAACATGGTGAAATAAATCAATAAATGGTTCCCTATTCCAAGGAGCTCACAATCTTAAAAAAAAAAAATACAGAAAAGACACCAGCAGTAGCCACTGGGAAAAGATGCTATGCTAGGGTGAAGAGGGACAGTTTGCCAAAGCCCTTCTGCAATTTAGAAGCTGTCCTGTCAATGAAAGATAAACAGTATGGGGTGTCATAAGTCAGCCATATCAAGCCTTGGCCAAAGGCTCTCTCTCTCCTCAGAGGATCTTCCCAACCAGGCTGATCCCTGAATAACTAGGGGTGGCAGTGATGGTATAAATCAACTCAAAGTTTGTTGCACCCAGTACCTCTACTGATGGGTGGATATGTTCCTTAGAACACCCTTAACCATTGTGGGACTTCTAGGCAATGCTCTCCATGGCTGGTACAGAGGCTGGAAAGAACATCTGCCACCCATCGCCCACCACCAAAGGCACAGGATCTGGATGTCCAAAGCTTAGGGGAGCAGGAGGACATTGCTCAATGCACCATTGATGTCCAGTGTAGGGCTTTTTGCAGGGCCCCTGACAATTTAGTGCCAGCACTGGTGGGTTTACCTGAGAAAATGCAGGATGTAGAAAATACTTTGGGCATCAGAATCAATATTCTCAAAGCTCTGTCCTACCGTTCAGCTCTACTGTCAGACTTATGACATTGCAACAGTGGCAAACCTCCCATTATACTCGATGGGGCAAATGTCCTGGGTGTGAGTCTTTAGGATCCCACGGGGTTGGAAACCTTTTTTTTGTGTTTTTTTGTTTTTTTCCCGGAAGCACATTTTAAAGCCTTGAGGAAACCTCAGGAAGCTTCCCCGACTCAGTTTATGTTGCGCAAAGCTCCATGAGCCTCAAGTGAGTGGGGGGGGGATTTGAGTGCAGGGGTGGCAGCGACATACCACGGGGGAGGTACCATTGCAGACCTTTGCCCCAGGGTGTGGGGCTGGCGAGGTCCACCACTGCACTGCAAATCACAACACTTTGTAGCACACTACATGGCTGCTGCTGGAAACTGTGAGTAGTGTCAACAGTGACCGCCCAGAATCTCCCTACACTGGTAAATCATCAGGGGCCGTGCGCAGGGGGGAGAAGTAACAGTGTGTGTTGGGAAAGGAAGCAGCAGATGTGATGGGGAAGGGAGTGGGTGGATCCAGCCACAGACACGTATACTAGATCATACCCCTTCTTTGGAATACCTTCCCTTTCTGTCTTCAGACATACGCCACCAAAACGGGTGGCACATGTCCAAGGAGACCCATAGGTGGCCTAAGGGCATACATGGTGGTAAATTAAAAAAAGAGTTTTTTGCTTACTTCTCATTTGCCTTCAGCCCCGTGCCACCACCACAATTGCATGCAGTGTACATCTTTTTGGTGTGGCTGCATGCTATAGCATGGTAGGGGGTTCGGATTGGGCTCTCATTGTGTCAATCTAGCTGTTTCTGCTAACCATGGTTATAGATCAGCCATTTTCAACCTCTGTGCTGTGGCACACCGGAGTGCCGCTAATGGTCTGCAGGTGTGCTGCAAGAGTTTGGGGAGAGGGTCATTTATAAGTAGGGCCATTGGGGGATGTGAGCCCCCGGGGAACAGCATGGTGTGCCTTGTCAGTTGTCAAAAAGCCGATTGTCAAAAAACTTGACAATTTTAGTACCTTGTCAGTGTGCCATGAGATGAACAGGGTTGATAGTTAACAGGGATATTATAGTTAATAATGTGAGACATATATATCAACAACTCTGACATGTCTGTGAGCAGGGATACTTTTTCTTAGACGTTGTTCTAATTAACTGAAAGCAACATCTGAATTTCTTTCTCTCTGTAAATAATAAAATACATTTAAGACTGATTTCCACTTAAACCACCAATTTTGACATTTGACTCCGGACTTTGAAGCCACTGTTACAATGTCATCTACTTGGCAATCTCACTTGGAGAACTAGAGAGAGAGAGAGAGAGAGAGAGAGAGAGAGAGAGAGAGAGAGATTAATTCCTTAGACTGACAGTTATTTTATGTACCCTTGTGAAGTTTCAATAGAAAAAAAAAGAATATTTTTAAAAAGCGAAACATCTGGGGGGGGGGAAAAATCTGAGGAAATGTATATATTATAATGTATATATTGTATATATTAAATGTATATATTATGGGTGACTGTATCTCCGGCTGATGGTCCTTCAGCTGCGATCAAGGGATTAGCAATAGAGATGTTTGGAAATGGTGTTATTTATTTTACTCAGAAATAATCCCATGGTGTTCGGTAAGAGCGCAGTTCTGACTTTTGAACGGGCTGGCAGAAGTCAGCCAGGAAGTCAGGGGAGGGCACCAGGATGCAGGTCTCTTGTTGTCTTGTGTGCTCCCTGAGGCATTTGGTGGGCCACTGTGAGATACAGGAAGCTGGATGAAATGAGCCTATGGACTGATCCAGCAGGGCTGCTCTTAAGTTCTTAAGTCCCTCGTGTCGGCCCAGGAGCGTCACAAACGTGCCATAAAGCACTTCTGCATCTCCTTTAGAGTGGCCTGGGCTAGCAGGAGATTGCTCATCAGTCCACAAAGGCTGAATCCAGCCTCTATGCCACTCCAGAACGGTGAGTTTGCACTGGCCTGGGGAGGCCGACATGGGGGTTTGGGGAGGGCAGGGTTGCTTATTCCGAGTTGTGCTGGATCCACCTCCAACCCTGCACTGGATACAGCACCACTTTAGCTTATAGAATGCCTCTATCGTATAGCAGGGGATGCCTCTCCTAACAAATGTCCACTGTGGTACATGAAAAAATAATCAAGTGTATGTTTCTGCAATAGCCACAGTGTACTCAAGTGCAATTTTAAGATGTGATTAATTGATTCTTTGACTAAAACCCATATCATTAATTGACTCTGGTTTCTTTAATCGAGGGAAAGATCTGATCATATATCCTTTGAGGGCCAGTCTCTATGTAAGACCCTGGGACCTGCCTGGCAATGGCTCCATATTACATTTCTTCCAGGAGTGGAAAAGGCTCATAACTCACAAACTTCACAGGTGGGCACCCCTCTTCGGTGGCACAAGAAGTTCAAGTGCAATGGGTGTGACGTGTTTCTATTTATTCCCAGGGGATTCATTTCAGTATATTTAGATGTCATTCAATGTTAGGTATCTCCTAGTGTTACCCCCACAATGCAGAACAGATGACAGGTAGGTATTGGCTAAGATTACCAGTGTGTGTGTGTGTGTGTGTGTGTGCGCGGAGAGGCCAGTCTCATCACACCAAATGTCAACACCATTTGAACTGCCCCTGCTATTCTCAGCCCCAAAGATGACAGTGCTGATTCACACAGAGTCTGAGCCACAGTCCATCCAGGTCCGAAGCGCTCTTGTCATTGACTTTAATAGATTTGGGGTGATAACAAGGAGCAGAGATGTTGCTTGGGAAGAGAAATCTTGTTTACTGGAGAAATGCTGTGTTGGTAACACCTCAGGGTGACTTTGTTTCAGCTAATATGAGCTGTGATCCGAGTGGCCCAAGCCCCCCCCATAAGAACATAAGAAGAGCCCCTGCTGGATGAGGCCAATCTAGTCCAGCTTCCTGTATCTCACAGTGGCCCACCAGATGCTTCAGGGAGCACACGAGACAACAAGAGACCTGGATCCTGGTGCCCTCCCTTGCCTCTGCATTCTGAGGTAGCCTGCTTCTAAAACCAGGAGGTTGCACATACCCGTCATGGGACATAACCTGTGATGGACTTTTTCCTCCATCAATCTGTCCAATCCCCTTTTAAAGGCATCTAGGCCAGATGCCATCACCATATCCTGTGGCAAGGAGTTCCACAGGCTAATTACACGTTGGGTAAAGAAATATTTCTTTTTTTCTGTTCCAAGTCTCCCAACACTCAATTTTAGTGGATGTCCCCTGGCTCTGGTGTTGTGTGAAAGGGAAAAGAACATCCCTCTATCCATCCCTTGCATCATTTTGTACATCTCAATCATGTCTTCCACTCAGGCACGTTTTGGTCTCAGGCGTCCATGGTCTTCTCCCATGCATTCCTCTTATCTCTCCCTCCTCCTCTGCCTATACCTCTATTTCCTATTACTAAGCTAATTGTAAAAAGCAAGGAAAAGAATGTGAAAGCATGTGAGGTGAAAGTGTAGTGTCCTAGGGTTGGTTCCAAGAGATGCTTTAGGTCACTCTTTCTCCTGCAAGAACCCGGACAGATTAGAAGGATGTTTGGTAGCAGTGTTCAAGGATCTCATCAGGATTGGCCCTTCCAGTAGGGCAAATCTGGCAGTTGCCTTGGTTGGTCAATTGGGAGGTACACCCACCCCATTCACCCACCCACTCACCAAATGCAAGAAGGAAGAGGAAATGTAGAGGAGGAGGAAAAGGAAGTGTGGAGGAGAAGAATATAGTGAGTTTGAGTGCTGGATGTTCCACTCTTCCTTTTTGAAACCAAGGAGTAGTGGAGGAGGAGGAGAAGTGGTGGAGGCTGGTGAGACACTATGTAAGGGGGAGCAGCAACCTTTCTCCCATCACCCCAGACCCCAGCCCTGCCTCACAATCTAGAGCAGTGGTTCCCAAACTTCTTAGAGGTCCTAGAGGCTGATGCCTGAATCATAAATGCCAAGGGGTGTGTTTAACCCTTGCCAAGCCGTGTGTTTAACCCTTGATGCACATCACCCAATCTGCCTTGTCAGTTTCGCAAACCACACAAGATTGGGTCACGACCCACCGGTGGATCCCAGACCCACAGTTTGGGAACCAGTGATCTAGAAGGCTGGCCGAACGCATTGCAACACACCTGAAACAGTGTCAGGGAATGAATGAAAAGGGTCAGGGAATGCCTACAGAGATCTCCTCTGTGTGTGCAGAGAGGAAGACGCTTGCTAAACGTTCAGCCAGAATAACATTTCCAGAGTGTATGGAAAACAACAGTCAAGAAGGATATCACAACAACATATCCTGCGTCTATTTCCGGTGCTGCTGGGGGAAGATTGCACAAAATAACACCAGACTTTACGTTGTGATTTCAACATTTTTTCCAGCTCTCTCTTTCGGTTTTCGGTGCTGGAGATAATGAAGACTCTGGTATTTAAATTCAGTCGCAGCTCGTAGCTGGATAGATTGATTGCTTAGGGGAGAAAAAAAAGGGGAAAAAAACACAAAACAGGGGGGAAAAAACCCCTCTGAGCATGTATGCATAAACTGGATGGTAGATTAGGTTACTGGGAACGGAAATGTACAAATGTATCAGGAGTGCACCTTTTTTTGAGGCAAGATTAACTGATGGCAGCCGCAAGTTGCTGATGAAGGCGGTTTGTGTCAGAGCAGCCCCAAACAGGGGAAGCTCATCAGTCATGGCTGTCACTTGGCTGCTTTGCCGGGGAGAAGCTCACGGAAAAGGAATGGACACACCGGCGCACACCTGAGCATGCGGCACTGATTTGGTGCATGATTAAGCCCGTGACCCCAAGCACATTGACTGGGAAGTGAGTGCCATTGATACCAATTTGTTCATTTGGGCCTTCGGTGTGACCCACATGCTCCGCGCACTTCTAGCTCCTCCTTTGGCAACCAATTTAAAAAAAACAACAACTGTATTTTCTTCTTTCTAAAATATTGAAAGCCCACCTTTTCTGATTTTATTAAACACCTCCAAGGCACCCAGAAAACCTGAGTGTCTGATAGCCCAGGTCACTTACCTGAGAGGCACCTGCGGTGGACACATGACTACCCCCAGGCTCTGCCCTAGTAATGAAGGAGGTGTGGGCAGCTTTGTGCCCCTTTCCATCTCTTGTATAGGTTCCTGGGAAGGAACAGAGGCCACAAAGCCACTGCAGCAAGTGCCCCTTCCCAGGAAAGAACCTGGAAGTGGTGTCATATGACACAATGCCACATTGTGACATCACTGCCCCCGGGACTGGAGCAGTGCATTATGCCTTTGCATACCACAACAGGGGAAATGACGAAACATTTTGAGCAATGTTGGGCAAGTTCACTAACCTATTTGAGAACTAAGTGCTGATCTGCAACTGGCCCAAGACCTCCTGGCACCTGGCAAAACCAAATGTTTATTGATTTAAAAATATTTCTGGACTGTCTTTTGCCCCACACTCCTGTCTTTTGCCCCACACTCCTTATTTGGGGGGGGGGGCGGGACAAGCCAGTTACTGCTGCCTCCACCACCTCCTCCTTGGATTTGGAATTAAAGAGGGGAGGAGATTGGAGGAGAAAGTGTGGCGAAGAGGAGAGTGGTGGACTAGAGCGCCTCTGACACTCTAGCCTTCCACACTCCTCTCCACACTTCCTCCTCAGCTCCATTCTCCTCTTTTCTGTTGAGTGGAAAAAACAAACAAACAACAGCGTAGTGTAGTGGTTAGAGTGTCGAGCGTGGATCAGGAAGACCCCGGTTGAAATGCTGCCTATTTGTCAAACATTAAGGCTACAGTCCTATCCACACTTACCTGGAAGTATGCCCCATTGACTACAATGAGACTTACTTCTGAGTAGACATGCTTAGGATTGGGCTGTATGCCAGTTACTTAACTTCATAAGGTATTTGTGAGGGTAAAAGCAGGGGAAGAGCCGTATTCCCCAGCTGGGCTCCTTGGAGGAAGGGCAGGGCGTAGACATGAAAATAAATGTAAATGTCCTATGACTGTACTGTAATTTATTTTTACTTTAAAACTGTGGGAGGAACAAAAAAAAAAGCTTGGTAATTGACAGGACAAAAGCAAAACATAAAACAGATACATATGAGTTCATCCCAGACAGGCTGGCCTCTCTGGGTAGATCATTCCACAATGGTGCCGATTGTGGCTGAAGAGGCAATGGGTTGAGCTTTAAGAATGTTAGTCACCATGACTAAGCCCCTTTGACATAACATGTTTGTCGTGACGAGTGGTTGAAAGTCCGTTCGTTTCAGCGAGATTGCGGAGCCCCGACTTTCTCATCTGGCAACCAGCTGACTTTGCAGTTGACTTTGCTTTGCAAACTGACTTTCAAAAGATCCTGTGACAAGGAGTTCCAGAGGCCCGTCTCAAGGCAGTTCTGCACGTTCTCCTTTGTCAAATGCCTGCTGCCTCTCGCTGCCAGTGGATAACCGCAAGTGGCCAAGCATGTCGCTTCCTTTTTGGGGGGCGGGGTTGATTTTTTCATTTATGTGTGTTTGTGTGTGAACCGCACACATTCACCCAAGTTTTGCTGTGAGTCTGCTGTGAGTTCAAGGATAAAGTCCAAAACTGCCAGGCTCCCAGTCCTTTGCTATGTCACGCTAATAGCTTCCAGATCCCATCACATATTAAATTCATGTGGTTGCAGCAAAGCCATCTATTTAATGCAATTCACTAAATGCCCGCGTAGCCCTGCTGACAGTGACATATTAGTTTTGCAGTCTTTTGCAATCTGATATCTTTGAATTTGCCACTGTACTAAAGATTTGATTAATGTGGTTCCATTTCGGTGCAGTAATTGGCTACGACTGTTGTAGAAAATAATCAGCCTTTCATTCCTTACAACTGCACGGACATGCTAATGAGCGAGTGGGTTAATTAAGCCCCAGGCAGGAGGTGACAGTTACTGATGACTGTTATGACAAAGCACCGAAATGGCATTTGGGAGCAGGATGGCCCATTTGCACTTTATGAAATTACAGAGAAACTGGGACACGCTGCAGAAACCACTTGCATCTATGCGGCAAAAGGCATTCTGTATATTTGTGTGTGTGCATGTGTGTGCGTGTGTGTGTGGGAGGGGGTCAAAACTATCATAAAGTTAGGAGCCTGTAGAGAAACGGGGGACGACTTATTTCCAATTCCGATGCCCCCCCCCCAGCCCATGAAAGCTTCGGCTTCCTGGGGTGATTAATATGTCAGCAGAACGTGAAATATGGACACCTCACCAAAAAGGATTTGCATTATTGCAGTGTAGCAAAAAACGGCGGCGCAGGCAGGCTCTCTCTTTGGCTGGCATTCGGCTGGGTGGAAGGACAGCCAGGAATAAATCACCCGGCTAGGAGATGACAAATAAAAGCTCTTCTGGAAAGTTCTCCGAGGCCGCCCTACCTGGAATCGCTGCAGGGCGCCGTTGGGCTCACAGAGGCAGACTCCATGCTTGGTGCCAGGGTTTCGAGGCTGAGAGCAGCCGTTCCTCTTTCACCGGAAAACATGGCTGCTTGGAGAGTTTGGAGTCATTAAAGTACCACTGGCAGGAAGGGGTTGGGGACCTTCTCGCTGGATTGTTGTTGTTCACCACTTGGACGTATTGAAAGCCAAAGGAAACTGCACACTAGTAATAGAGAAAGCTTTTCTGCTCCCCTGGGCATTGTCCTTAGAACGGCTCGAGCAAAGAGTGTACACCAATCATAGTTGTTCCTCAAGAATATTATTATGTTGTTGTTTTTATCCATTTCAAGAGTGCTTTAGTGTTGCGGGGGTTTTGGAAGCGACAATAAAGCACGTTCAGAGTAAAGTCCTCCTATAAATCGCTGAGAAGTTGCAAGCGGTTCCTTCTCAGCGGGATTTGGGTTATTGGCTCATGCCCCACCGGACCAGCTCCTGATCCCAAAGGTGCAAGTTGCAAGCGGCTCCTTGCACCTTTGGGATCGGGAGCTGGTTGGGTGGGGCATGAACCAAGAACCCAAATCCCATGACAATGCTCACCTGGCTGGGCTAACCCCTGAACCTTCAGGACTGGTAGCAGGTGGAACCCAATGTGCCACCAGGGGGTGAGCAGGGGGTGAGCCAAGGGTGCCAGTACAAGGCTTTGCCCAGAACTTCCAACAACTGGGCATTGACACTGGGATTCAAGGAAAGAATTTGCAGGCCAAAGAGTCTGTGTTGAACCCCAGTTCCCCGAGAATTTAAGAGACACAGTAGCATTTCTCAACCTGTGCGTAGTGACCCCATGTGCAGTGAGTTGCACACCCTTGTGTGTTGGGCCTACATTGCACCTTGTAGTGTGGCCAAGCCTTAATAGGACCCCCACCCCCAAGGCCTCATCCAGGTCACGCCAGGCGCTCAAGCCACTCTGCTTGTGAAAGCCTTCTGTTCAAACCGGAAATTGCATTTCCTAACCAGAAGTTGCTTCTGTAGGCCATTCTGAGGCCTACAGAGGTCTACAGAATGGGTGATGGGCCTGGCACGACCCAAAAGAGGCCTCGGGGACTCCCATTAAGGCTTGCCAGCACCAATAGAGGCGGAGGGTGAGTTGGGCCTGGAAGGTTGGGAACCACTGAGTTTCAGCCTGCTTTCCAGTTTTTTGGGTCAGCCATAATGTTGACTACACAGTTCTGAGCAAACCATAACCTGACCCCATCATCTTTAATATTTCCAGGCCTTTAACTCCAATTGGCAATAGTTGTTTCAATCAATCAATCAATCAATCAATCAATCAATCAATCAATCAAGTTCACCACTCAGGCTGTGATCTTATACACACTTTCCCAATTGAAAACAATAGAATTAACTTCTCAGTAGACACACAAAACATCAGCAAATGCATTCTGGGTTTTCATCCCCTACTTTTCACCACTCTTTTAAAAAAAATAGTGACAAGAAGAACACAGGGAACACATTGCCTAGATTTATTTGAGATGTGCTGATACGTGATGCCTAGATCTTAAAAGTGATGAAAACTTTTCAGATTCTGAAAACTGTGCCATCACACAAGGTTGTCTCAGCTATTTTTTTTTGCTCCTGACTTGACATGTCAGCTTCTGTTATATTTCCTCTCAGACTCTAAAGTTCAATCGCAATGGAAATGAAACTTTGCATTTCGAGAAAGCTATAAAGTCACCATTTCGCTGATGATCAGAACCTGAAATCAAAGATTTCCATCTCGTTTGAATCAAATTTCCTAAGAGATGAATGTGTGTCTTGTTTCCAAGCCTGCCTACCAGAACACCTAGTGCTCAGCAGATTACATCTACCTCCTGGGCAGGGTGCTGTTCGTCCATAAAATTAGCATTGACAGATGACTGGCAGCACTAGATTGAGGTACAGCTCTGGGGCAACCCCTGCAATAGCCCCCCCCCCATGGCACACCCACCTACATCCTGATGGCGCTTGGTGGGGGGAACCACTGCCACCAACCCTGAGGATTTGATGGTTGACCCATCCAGTTGGACCTTCTGATGGGCATGGATCTTTGGACATCCTCAGCCAGCTTGACCCTGTTGATCCCTGATATCATTCCTACAGCAGAACAATAAGTCTACACTCAAGTCCTATTACATAAGGACTTAACATTAAGTGCACACTTAAGCCCTATGACATAAGCTGACAGGTACTTGAGTAAAGGTTCTAGAAGTGGGGCAGGCAGAAGATTATTCTAATGGAACCAATAGCTCCAACAGTGATCTAAAGTCTCTCCCAAATCTTCTGACCCCCCTCTGCACCCCACCACACTGCATGCTTTGAATTATTTTCTAACGCGCTCCTCATTTCTTTTAAACCCAGGTTCAAATCCCAGTTTCAACCTTGCTTGGAGGATGGGCAGAATATTGAGCAGAGAGAGGAAAGGGGTGGGTGGACAGACAACACACACAAAAAATAGGGTATTGCAAAAACAACACAAAATTATAGAGTACAGGTGGGGCCTTTTTATCTTCAGTCCAGTACCTGTGGATTTGACTTGGTGCACCTGATGGAACCATGCTAGAGAGCCTCACCTACCCTCCCAAACGCACCTGCCCTCCTCATTTACCAGAACATGTCCTCTTTTTTAGCCTCGTGTCCTGGAAAAGAACTTAAATGTCCTCCTTTTCCCTGCAGACAGTGCAGAACCTTCTTGGAATTAATAAATTATATCTAATAAATTATATGTCACATAGTTTTAAATTTAATAATAAGGAAAATAGTGTTTAAAAATTAACCACATGAAATCAATATACACATACAGAGGTCCTTTGATGGTTCCACCAGCGGTTTCCATTATCCATGGGTTTCAGGGTCTGGGAACAGATCACCATAGATAATAAGGGCCAACTTGTGTTGTACAAGCTGCCATTTTATGACTGGCTCTGCCTCCTGAATGCATCATTTGGCACTGGTAGCTCCCAAACCCATGGCTTTATTGTATTGTATTGTTGGCATCCTTCAGTCTTGGAAGACTATGGTGTCACGCTCTGAATGGTGGTTCTGGAACAGAGTGTCCTCTCCCAGTGCGCGAAGCCTGGGTAAAGTAGGTATGGAGGATAGGCTGTTTCCCATGCAGCAAATCCCCCCTCTCCACGTTGCTGAAATGGTCCAATGGAAAGGCAGAGGCCAATACGGTTGGTTCCAGCGGCGTCGCAGGAGTTGCCAGAACGTGACTGTGATCAGCCGTGAACTGCCTCAGGGACTCCGGCTCCAGATTTTGCCTCGAGGTTGACTCCTGAAGCCTTTTCCGTAACTGGATGTAGCCACAAGGCAGTGGAGGTTTGGGATCAGAGTTTTCCTTCTCTCAGATGAGCTGCCTTCCCAAGCTGACGAGCCCCATCTACCCGGTGGCTGTTTAGGGCCTAAGAATAGGCCCTCAGTTTGGCATGGCTTTATAGACTTATGTATACTGTACGCTCTTATATATGAAGCCTGAAGTCTCATCCCAGCATGTAGCAATTTGTCGTTACTTTATGTTACGTTGCGTCTTATTAAAAAAAAGATATTTTTCGCATCCCCCAAAAGGCAAAAACAGAGGCAGTGATTAGCCAGGAGTGCATCTATAATAGGTTACAAGGTAAATGATTAATTAACCACAATTTCTTTAATTGGCTGGAAAGCTCTAATTATAATTAGCGTCATTGTTGTTGTTTTGAATTTGCTCAGTACTTCCTGCGAGCATGTCTCTTACTATCGCTGCACCTTTAAACTAGCTCTTGGTTTGACAAAATAATGCCTCCAAAATATTTAGGAATAGTCCTAAATAGGCTGTCTAGAAGCAAGGAATGGGTAAGGGAGAAAAAAACAACCATTGATCATGCAACTGATTAAATCGACGGAAGAATATCCATGCTAAACCTTAACCGTTCAGCAAGATGGTGTCTTTAAAAACACTTTACCAAACAGTCACAAATCCATAGTACTCCTCTTCATGACAGTATGCAAAAGTTTAAGTACATATAAACAATATACATCTTGTGGAAAAGTGTGGAAGCCTCTTCATTTGCCAGCCACTACCAAAATGGAAATTTTATGATCCACTTACAATGGGATCTTCTATCATTTTACTCCCCTCCTCCCCTTTACAACTTTGGTAGATAGAACATAGCAACAGAACTTGAGAATGTAAGAACAGACTGCTGGTATCAGGCCAAAGGCCCATCTAGTCCAGCAGTCTGTATCTCGCCATGGCCCACCAGATGCCTCCTGTAGTCTGAGATGTCAAACACTGCCCCTTTAAGCAATGGATGAACACGCTCACTGTAATGGAAGATCAGAAGATCATCAGGTGGATGATGTGGTGTTGACATCGGTCCCATGTTTTGACAGCTGGTTGACAGCTCTGGGAAGGGCAGGGCTGGCTCCACAGCTGTAATCAATCAAGGCAACCTGAGCTTCATTTTACCTTGATGGGGCTTTGAATAAGCTAAGGAGGTAGCTCACAGCTGAGCTGCATTTGCACTTAATGGGACACAAAGGATAAAAGGCAGCTTCAGAAGGACCAAAGGAGCGGGGCGCTGACCCAGCCGGAAGCTGACCCAGAGGGAGAAGCTACCTGACCTGGAGGGAACCAGACCAAGAGGGCTATCTGACCCAGACCTACAGGAGAAGGGGACTGCCAGGACTCTGCTGGAGGACACAGAAGACTGAGAAGACTGGACTGTGCTTTGGAGACCGGATTGGACTTGAATGGGAGGCTTCAGACCTTTACCCACTGAGTTAAGTGGAGTTTTGGGGAGGGAAAGCCTCTGGACAAGAGGACTTGCAGGGAGTGTCTGTGTTCATAGCAATAAATTTGGGTAGTTGCTATAGATAAGGAGTTCTGCATTCATTCCTTTGCACACCACAGTGGTTGTTCTAGAGATAAAGAGGGTGTTAATTAGCCAAAAAGTGGGCATTAGAAGGGAGTTGAGGTATTTGGATGGGACACTCACCTGTGCTAAGCATTTATTATTGTCCTTACATGTGCCATATTATAATCATAGTAGTTGCATACCTAACACCAGTGGTACCCAGGGCAGACTACTCTCACCAGTCCATGCTCAAAGCCATGGGTTGACCTGGCCTCCACCTTGAAATTCCCTGGAGAAGGCCAGGTCTACCAGACATTCAAATAATAATAATATAATAATATACAGTATTTATATACCGCCTTTCTTGGTCTTTATTCAAGACTTTATTCAAGGCGGTTTACATAGGTAGGCTTATTAAATCCACGCAGGGATTTTTACAAATTCAAAGAAGGTTCTCTCTTTCAAGAACCACCACATTCAAGATGTTACACTCCGATCTGGTTTAACATTCTGGCCTCCATCCTCCCACGCTCCGAGCAGATGGAACAGCTCAGCTGCAGCTTGCCAGCTGCTTCAAGGTCGCACGGTGCTGGTGGCCTCGAACTGGCGACCTTGTGGATGTTAATCTTCAGGCAAATGGAGGCTCTACCCTCTAGACCAGACCTCCTGCCCTGAGGAGGTAGACCAGATCTTGGCCTCAAGAATCCACACAATGGAGTCAGGTCTACCAGGCATTTGAAGAGACAGGCACCCTGTTACCCTCTTACAATATGCACCTGGGGCAGACTGCAATACCCCACCCTTGTCACGCTGCTGACAGGCTCAGCCTAAAGAGCTGCAGGGCCATATTGGAAACACTTTTTTGCAGGGTCCCAGGTTGACAGCCAAGGTCTGTAGAATCTTGGAGATATAAATAATATTTATTATAGATTTTATCTCTCCATGGTAGAAAGGAAAGCAATCAAAATGTATGCTTAAGAAGTGCACATGAGTGAATGGACCAAATGGATCTAAGCACATTTTAATATAAAATTGCACATTAGAGTAGATTATTCTAGTCACCTTGCACATGCCCGATCTCGTCTGATCTCGGAAGCTAAGCAGGGTCAGGCCTGGTTAGTACTTAGATGGGAGTCGGCCTGGGAATACCGGGTGCTGTAGGCTTTTACCATAGTCTTTCAAGACTGAAGTCTGCCAACCAACACAGGGACCCCATTAGGTTTCAGGACCAACTGGGAGAAATTGGTCCAATTGGCTTAAAACCGGCCCTGGCTACTGAATCATTGTGCAGCTTGTATAAGTGATTTTTGCTTACAATGATAGACAAGGCAGGGAAGAGAAACAGGGGATGTAGTGACCACTGAGGACACAACAGTGTTTATGTAACCAAGAACTGAAGTTTTGCAGAAGAATTTGCCCAGTGGCTGGCATAAACTGGAGTAGTATTTGATCAGCGTTGTTTAAACAGACCATCAAGATGAAATTGGTGTCCTTGACCAAGAACTCCGCCCAAGCAGGGAGTTGATGGACAGTCATGCCAAGTTAGGAGAGAGTGGATAGACAAAATGCCATTGTCAGCCTGACCCAGATGGGACTTTCCAGAATGGTAAACATCTCTACACTAGCACCCCATAACTCCAATTTATGCACTCTACACTAGCACCCCATAACCCCAACTTATGCACTCTACACTAGCACCCCATAACCCCAACAGAAGTGGAGATCACTGGCTTTTAGGATGTGATGTAAAAGGTTTCAGGCATCATTGCTTTGGAGAAAATCATCAGGACACATCAGAAAGTTGCAGATCATGGCTGCCATTTACTCCCTTTCCATCACCTGAGCTACCAATGGCCTGGCCAGGTAGTTAGTTGCACAGGCTTGTGTAAGAATAACAACATAAGTGCATAACATAAGAACAGCTATGCTGGATGAGGCTAAAGGCCCATGTAGTCCAACTTCCTGTATCTCACAGTGGTCCACCAGACCACTGACACCAGACAATGGGATACCTGTATCCTGTTGCTGCTCCCTTGCACCAGGCATTCAGCCTCCTTCTAGGACCAGGAGGTTGTATATACCCACCATGAATCGTAACCTGTGATGGACTTTTATGCCACCTGGGGGGGGGGGGGTAGGCAAAGATAGCTGGGACAGGTTGCTGTGGCTTGCCTAAATCTCCCCCTGAGGAACCTAGGAGCGCATGCAAAGCCTGACTCAAAAGTTGTGTAGCTATCTCCCCATCTTCACATCTGGCTTGAGTCACGGCCCATCCATGAGGCCCATCAACTGAATCAATCAGCTCAAGGCAACACACTAGCAGGGGATGCCCAATTCCATCTACCTGCTTGCCACTGATCCTCCTCCCCTGACTCCCTGGTCTGAAAAAGGGACAAAATGGAAGTGTAGAGGACAGGATAGGTGGGCTAGAGTATCGGAGGAGCAGAGCTGGCACATCACTAGGCCAGGAGGTGAGGGCAGCATTTGGCACACTATCTTAGACACCAGGAGGTCTTAGGCCATCCCTAATCTCTGGGTGTTATAAGCTTGTCCCCTGGGGGCTGGGGATAAGAATAAGCCCTCAGTTTGGCTGTACTTGTCGTGAGAGGCGACTAAACAGCCACCGGGTAGATGGGACTCGTCAGCCTGGGAAGGCAGCTCATCTGAGAGAAGGAAAACTCTGATCCCAAACCTCCACTGCCTTGTGGCTACATCCAGTTGTGGAAAAGGCTTCAGGAGTCAACCTTGAGGCTAAATCCGGAGCTGGAATCCCTGAGGCAGTTCATGGCTGAACACAGTCACATTCTGGCAACTCCTGCGATGCCGCTGGAACCAACCATATTGGCCTCTGCCTTTCCATTGGACCATTTCAGCGACGTGGAGAGGGGGGATTTGGTGCCTGGGTAACAGCCTATCTTCCATACCTGCTTTACCCAGGCTTCGCGCTCTGGAGAGGACACTCTGTTCCAGAATCACCATTCAGAGCGTGACACCATAGTCTTTCGAGACTGAAGGATGCCAACAACTTAAGCTTGTCCCCATTTTTCTTTGTCAATTGTTGAAGGGTGTGAAATTCTTCCCCAAACCCAGCCATCATTCATCTTTTATTTATTTTAATAAAAGGTGACAGGGTAAAAAGAAGGAAAGACGGGAACAAAAAATGATGCAAAAGGAAGATGAAGGGGATTCCAAAAGCACATGGATCATGGGTTTAATTGCACATGCTCTAGCGGTCCCCAATCACCAGGGGCAGTCCCTCTGGTCTGCTAATACCCTGTTGGTGTTGGTGGGGATGAAATTCTTCAGCTTTTAGCTCTTTCCTAGGACCCTAGAAAGGACACATCTCTGGCGGGTGGGACGGGGAGGGCAGACGCAGCTTGACTTGGCGCATCGTCATAGGCGCAAGGGCATGAATGCCAAACCACAGCGCACTGCTTTCATTTTATTGCTTACCTCCAAGAGCTGCCTCTCCAGATAGACAGACTCCCTGCATCAGAAACAAACAGCAAGCAGGGAAGAGGCTTCTTCAATGTTTAAGGGTGTGTGTGTGTGTGTGTGTGTGTGTGTGTATGTGTGTGTGCGCAAAATGAAGGAGGCCTGGAGTACAAGGAGACACCAAAACAGAGAACAAAGAAAATCCCCAAAGGCCAAGCTACCCATTCCAAAGAATGCACAATATGTCCAGTTTGTATTTTTTTAATTTTTAAAATAGCATGTGGATGGGTCAAAATGGAGTGAAACTATGTAAGTGGAAAGCGGGCCAAAGGTCCACGAAGCTGCCCCCCCCGTGCTGCGCCCCCCACTCACCTGGAGCAAGACAGAGCCTCGCGCGGCTCCAGGACTGACCAAAGAAGCCTCCTAAGTCTTCCCCATGGTCTTAAGTTGTGCTTTTGGCAAACCAGAAACTGTTGGAGGAAATTAAAAGTAGCTTCCTCTTTGGGGGGAAGCAGAGTAGCTTAAGCAGCAGACACCCCCCCTTTTGGGTATCACCCAAGGGAAACTACCTCACCCGGCTGACTGCTATTCAATGAAAAAAGACAAAGAAGCAATGGCTTGTTAAAAAAGAAGTTGTTTACTGACAGTTCCATTGAGTGTACATTTACAGCATCTGATTAGGATCAGAGGTTCAACTAACTTAGAGATAGCAAGGCCCTAGAGCTGCCTTGCCCTGCATGGATATGTGCTCAAGATGGTGTAGGTGGCAGAGCCCTGCTGCGTGCCATCTTAACAGGTCAGTGGTCAGAGAGCAAGAGTGAGAGTGCTCAGAGGAGAAGGGAAGGAAAAAGGGTTAGGGCCACACCCCCACAAGGATCACAGAGAGAACAGGCACTAAGAAAGAGTAGACACTGGGTCATAGCTTGACCCCTTCTGGACTGCATCCTGCCCCCTCTGGACAGCAGATGGAGTTGTACCAACTCCAACAGAAACACAGTTTCGGACCGCGTCAGGAGCCTCAATGAGGCTTCCCATGCAGTCCTAAAGGTACACGGACTCAGAGCCGGGAGCATTTGCCCTGTTCGCAAAGCGCTAGGTCCACCACTGCCTCCACACTTCCTCTTCCTCTTTGTTGCCCTCATTCTGTTTGAGGCCAGGGATTGGGAAGAGGACAAGAAAGAGTGGAAGGGGTGGCTGACTCACCACTTGGTAAAGGGGGAGCCCCGTCCGGTTCAGCGCCTCAGATGTTGGGAAAACTTGCGCTGGCTGTGCTCTGGAGTCCATCAAAAAGCCATATGCTCAATTCTGGAAATGATTGTCGGAGCCACATTTGACCCTGGAATACCACTTTGGTGACATCCCTCCTGCGCTCAGAACCATTCTCCCAGCATTCTGTTCTATTCCACCCCTATCACCCCCCCCACCACCACCACCGTTAGCTATTTCTAAGCCACTTCCTGCTTCTTGAAGAGCATCAAATGATTTTGCTCTCGATCTGTCGACATTGCAACATTCCCTGCTGGCTGTCAGGGGGTCCTGCTCATTTTATACCTGACAGGACCCTGCAAAGAAGCCCCTCGAGGGGGGGGAAAGCCATAAAAATGTTTTATGTAGGAATCGGTGGGTTTCTGTGCAATAAAACCCGAATCCATGGCAGAGGAAGCTCCTGTGTAATTATAAAGAGAGAGGAGATGGCTTCCATATGTTTGAGTGGGTGTGAGAGGCCCAGGGCTGGCATCTGTTCTCTTTGTTCTGTCAAGGGGGGGAAAGGGGGGGGGAGAAACACAAAGCAAAGAAAGAACCAAAAAAAAAAAAACAACAACGAGAAAACATGCACCTAATGAAGAAACAGACCCTTTGATAAACTGGGCCCAGACGGTCACTGGCTTGAAGCATCAAACTCAAAAGACAGTGTCTGGCCCCGGCTGCAGCCAGGGGAACTCCAGCTTGCAAGGTCCTAGATCAATAAATTACTCTACCAGGCCTGGAATCAGGGCAATCCGAGAGCCATTCATTAACGAGCTCGTTAAATGATTGATAGGCTTAATTTTCCTGTCAAAGGTGCACTTCCCTTGTAAACATGTCAGTGGAGGAAAGTTCAAGCTTGTCAATGGGATTTATGGCAGGAATAATATGTAGGTGGAAGGAAAAAAAAGAGCAACACGTCCCTGGTGACCCAAGGCTGCCTCCCAGTTCGGTGTGAGGCCCAGGAATCCAGGTGCCTCATTGTCGTCCTCTTCCTCCTCCTCCTCTGTCCTTTCTTCCCACAGCTGAGATAACAATAACAGACCTACAAACCAGAAACAGAGCAGAACTTGGCCCCAGTCACAATTAGCCTATTAAATCTGTTCATCTTGATAAAGCAGGAGGCATCTGAGCGGTGGAATGCTTTTGAAGGCCTGTTGTGTTGGAAGCCCTCAAACCCCCCCATCCATCTTTTTACCTTCTCCCCATATCATCTTTGGGGGGGGGGGGAATATCAAGTCACACTTGATGCTATTTAATTCATTCATAGCACTTTGTTGGGTTTATGGAGTTGATCAATAGGTAAATTATTTCTTAGTTGGGTTCCTTAGTTGCCTTCTCTTCTGCAGGGCACCTCAACCACAGCTGGAGGTCATGTTGAGCTCGCGAACCTGAGACATACTTTGTGATGTGCAGCTTTCTCGTATAGGTTAGAGGTGGGCTGAATTTAACGCCTCTCTTTGGAAGAAAATATCTCTCAAAGTATCTACTTTGGATTTATTTATTGTTTTTGCCAAGCACACAGATCTCGTATGGGGAGCATCTGGAGGCCTCTTCAGGGTTGCGTCAGGTCAGCGACCCACTCTATTGGCCTCCATGGGGCTCAGAATGGCCTGCAAAAGCCTCTGGAAGTTACTTTTGGTTCGCAAACGCTACTTCCGGTTTGACAGGAAGTAGCTTCTGGAGGCTTTTGTGGGTCATTTTGAGGCCCGCAGACATCAATAGAGTGGGTCGCTGGCCTGGCATGAAGATACCTCCAGAGACTGAAGATAGCTCCAGAAGCTTGCCATAAGAGACTTAAGTGCTCCATACCTCTAGAGGCTCCCCATAAGAGACTTAAGTGCTTGGTGAAAAAGTAAGTACAGGATTCCTTTTTATCTGCAGTTTCTGGTATCCGCAGGGATGGGTGGGAACACCTTCCCCGCAGACACTTGGGGATGCCTGTACTTCATAAATCTTACCTTGGTGGAATCCATAAAACAACATTGTAACGGAGGTGGAGAGACTTGTTTCTTGGCGCAGGCAAGAATCAAACTGGGAAAGGTCTGTGTCTCAACTCAATTTCTATCCCACAAGACCACACCTGCCTTTCCTCACAATCCTATGAATCATGGATTTACAGAATGTAGCAGAGCGAACAGAGTGTACACAGCATCTTATGGTGGATGGGGGTGGGAGGGGAGGGATCAGAAGACCCAGGAAGTGAAGATATTTTTTACCCATCTCCCCATAAGCCCTTCAGTTGGTCTCCTTGAAGCAATGCCAGCTATTTAGCTGGTGTGTGTCCGAGAATTCTCCGGGGGCATGTTGGGCTGGGAAAAAGGGGGCAGGATCCTGGTGTGGCACAACTGCCGCTGAGATCCACCAGCTGTCCGCCCTTGTTGATTATTTTGGCGTTGTTCAAAAGAACATTTGTCTGGGCACTGCTGATTTATTTTCTTCTAAAAAGCTGAGGCTAATCTAATGGAGGACTCAATGCATCCTTAGTGACCGGCTGTGGCAAGAAGGCTACGGAGATATTTTGGAATATTGACATTAGGAGGAAGCGAATGTGAATGAAGGGAGAAAGCCAGTGGCTACAATCCAGAGATAAACATACACTCATGCACAGGGCCTCCGAGAGGAATTTTATCAGGGGGTACAAAGTTTGTTTTGGGTCCCTTTGCAAAGGGGGAGGGGTGAAACAGAGCAGGGGAGGATGGTGACTGGCGTGCAGAATAGGGACAGGGAGGGACAAAGCAGGGTGAAGGGAGGGTAGAGACAGCTGGAAAAGTCTTTGAAGCCCAGGTCTACCCACCCATGTGGCATCAGTAGTGTCCCCAGCATCCCCAGTCATGGTAGAGTCCCCAGCAGATAGGAAAATGTCAGATCCCAGGAAATTTGGGATCTGGGCCCTCCTTTGGCTCCTGGGCCCCCCTTTTGACCCTGGGCCCGGGTGCAAATTACCCCCTTTACCCCCCTCTCCTAGGCCCTGCATGTACACCCCATATCAATTTTTGCTAGTTTCTTTTGCAACTTTCCTTTGGAGCTCCCACATGGCCCTGGGAAAGTTGAAGCCTAAAAAGTGGACCAAGGATTCAGCATCAGAACTACAGCTGGATAGGAAATGGGTGAAATCAAACAAACAAACAAAAAGTAAGGTGTTGTCGCCATCTCTGTTGTGCATGCAAAGCATGTTTCTGAGATGTGGCCCTTGTGACTATCAACACCAAGAACTTTTTGCTAGGTTTAAATGCCTACCTGCCTTCAGTTCTTCATTCCATGCTTCCTTCCCCAAGGTCCAAGCGACTTTTTTCCCCCGTTCTCGGGAAAAATGTTCTCATTTGCAAAGCCAGAGCTTGCCAGTATAGTTTGCTGGCATGAATGGAAGCCGAAGGTAAGAACTTAACAAACTCAAGGCACCCAAATTGCTACTGACAATGTCAACAAAAAGAGGGCTTGACAAGGACAAAAAAAGAGCTAAGCCAAGTTCTTGCCAGACGGGTTTTGCTATTTTTTTTTCTTTTTACAGTAAGGTGACAACCATCTACTAGGCTTTCAGGTGCTGGGGAGAATTTCAACAGTTAGACACCAGGCAATTTCTGGCTACCTTCCTTCCAAACTGAAATCCTATATGAGGATTGCGTGTATGGGGTGCGTGAGATTGTGCTCCTGTCTCCCCCTTGTGGTCAAGACCAGGGTCTTCACCATTGATCATCATCATCACAGAGGCCAAGTGGGTTTTACTTTCCTCCTCAAAGCGTTTGAGGCCTGCAATTGCCAGTTTCAGCCCAGAGAAGGGCAGTTTAAAATGCAGCACGATGACGTCCATAGATTACAAAGCAAATTTCTGTTAAAGTCATGGGAAAGTTGGTGCAGTTAGACCCACTGGGGTCCAATACTGTCAGGGCAAATTTGGATGCTCGTTGCAATAATGTTCTGAGTCTCTAATGCAGCATTTCTCAAACTGTGGGTAGGGACCCACTAGGTGGGTCATGAGCCAATTTCAGGTGCGTCCCCATTCATTTCAATGGGTATTTTATTTTTAAGATATTAGACTTGATGCTACTGTGGTATGTGACTGCATTTAGGGAAATGTTACAGATCTGGACTTTTTAACAGGCTACTATGTATATGCTTTTAATAATGATAGTCAATGGGGCTTACTCGTGGGTAAGTGTGAGTAGGATTGCAGCCTTTGCGATGTTTGGGAATTTTTTTAACTGCTTGGGAGGGCTAGGAGTGTTCTTTATTTTAGATAAAGTATAATAAAGTATAATAATAATAAATAATTTTTTTAAACATGGAAAACTTTTACTTAATTGATTCGACACTGTAGTACGGGAGGGTGTTAAAATGCTCCTGCTTGATGATGTCACTTCCGGCCATGACATCACTTCTGGGTTAATATCATCACTTCCAGCGGGTCCTGAAAGAATGCTGTTCACAAAAGTGGGTCTCAGTGCTAAAATGTTTGAGAACCATTGCTCTTATGAGTATCCTGCTTTAGAATACTCATGGCTATATAACAACACACACTCACACATATACAACATGCCCACCTGAGTTTTGGAGACATACCTTTGTACATACCCTCACGCCAAAGGGTAGCACACTTTTGGGATCAGCACTTTGGGAGTGACACAAGGGTAAGGGGTCATCCCCTTTTTTCCATTATCCATATAGCTAAGTGTGTGGGTACCTTATTTGCCTATTCTTCCCCATTTATCCTTGCTTCTGTTCCCCTTTCCTCCATTGTTTGTCTCCCTGTGTCTTTTCCAGACAGTGACTTCTTTGAGACAGAGTCCCCTTCCTTTCTTTTGTCAATTATCTGAGACCTCTTTTTCCAAGTATTTAAATACATTCAAAAAAATGGGGGGGGGGGGAACCCTCTGCAAAAAAAGGCCGTCTTTATTTGATTGTGTATTGTGTGGTGTTTTACCAGTGTCCAGGAACTTGTACAATGCTGATGCAGCCAAAGAATCTGGCTGTAAATCACATAAGGGTTCTGGATGTCAATCACATATCAACAGAAGGGTTACATGGGCAAGACAGAACTACAGCAAAATGGTGCACGCTCCCAGTTTGGGAATGAATTTGAGAAAGTTGTCTAGTTCAGTGTTTCTCAAACTGTGGGTCGGGACCCATTAGGTGGGTCCCCATTCATTTCAGTATTTTATTTTTAATATATTAGACTTGATGCTCCCATGGTATGTGACTGCATTTGGGGAAATGTTACAGACCTATATTTTTGACAAACTACTATGTATATTCTTTTAACAATGATAGTCAATGGACTTACTCCTGGGCAAGTGTGGGTAGGATTGCAGCCTAGGATTGTTAAAAAATTTTCCTGCTTGCTGATGTCACTTGCGGTCATGACCTCACTTCTGGTGGGTCCTGACAGATTCTTATTCTGAAAAGTGGGTCCTGGTGCTAAATGTGTGAGAATCACTGGTCTAGTTGAAGCAGAATTCAGGAGGAGTGGAATGCAGAGGAGAGCAAATCAATGAAAGAATAAGGGAGCGCAATTGCTCATCCCTATGGAGGACTTGCCTGTGGTTTGGATCAACTGGAGAGCCACCTTGCAAGAGGGAAAGAGAGCATGTATCTGGATTCTGTAATTGCAAAGGGATTCCTTCCCTTGTGAAGAAACTGCCTGCTGAATGAGAGCAGGGTGTGCATCCTTTTTGCAGCATTTGCAGAAAGGAGACAGTTTTTCCCCGCAGTTTTTGCTGACAACCTTTGTTATCCCAGACAAGGCAAGCAAGGATTTGACAGGTGATATAGGATATGGATGAATCCATCGGTATTGGTCACTCAGTCACACATCTGCCCATTACTGGGGTCTGGGGTGAAATATGCTTTTAATTAAAGGCAGAGAGAGAGAGAGAGAGAGAGAGAGAGAGAGAGAGAGAGAGAGAGAGACTTCCCAGTTCAGTCTCATGCAATGTGTTGTATCAATCTGGCCTGTTTTATTTTCATCACCTCTTCCTGGTGCTAGTCCTCTTCTATGGGGATCCCATGGAAATCAAAAAGATACTGCCACTGTCTCCATTTCAGAGCTGCTGGCAGACCCCTAAATCACGGGGTGGGCTATCTCCAGTCTACCATGGTCATTTTTTCCCCCTGTCTTAATAATGAAAACAAAACAACAAGTCCCTGTGCTGTACTGATGTGTTTGAGGTTTCACCAAGCAAGGACACTTTGACAGGATGCATGTCCTTCACAGTTAGGCCATTTCTACCCAAGTTTGCACATACAAAACAAGGATCAAATGTATACACCTATGGGCTGGGCAGAAATGGGTTTTAAGGCATGCTTCACCTGTGTTTAGTGATCCTGAATATGTCCATTTGTTAAGTTAGGTTGGCAACCTTCAGTCTCGAAAGACTATGGTATAAGCCTACAGCACCCGGTATTCCCAGGCGGTCTCCCATCCAAGTACTAACCAGGCCTGACCCTGCTTAGCTTCCAAGATCAGACAAGATCAAGCTTCTGCAGGGTAACAGTTAAGGACCTTGGGTAAATACAGGGCCGCTGATAGCTCATATGGCACCGTTGTGCAAATTAGTAAAAAGAAAACCACCTTTGTGCACATTAGAAAAAGGTCTTCCTTCCTCCCTGCTGGAAGTGACATTCTGCTGGTATTCCTCCTGGACGTCAGAAAGAAGTTCTTGATGGTCATGGCAGGTCAACAGTGGAACAGATTGCTGAGGGAGGTAGTGAATTAGCCTTCACTGGAGATAATCAAGCAGAAGTTCAAAGGCACCTGCTGGAGATGCTCTAGCACAGTGTTTCTCAACATTTGTCCTCATGGTCTACTTCACATGGTCTACCTATTCAAAGTACTACCGGAAATAACTGACAATGACATCATCACCAGTTACTTCAGGGTTGGGAGGCCAGATGTAACACGGCAGACACAGTAAGGGCACAATCCTAACCAGGTCTACTCAGAAGTAAGTCCTATTTTGTTCAATGGGGCTTACTCTCAGGAAAGTGTGGTCAGGATTTCAGCTGAGCTTCCCAGAGCTGCGGGACCCAGCGGCTCCGCAGAGGTCGACGGGAGGGCTTTTCTGAGTGCAAAAAAGCATGCTTTGGCGCTATGCCTGCCGAGCCCAGCCTACTACCACTGTTTGTCGTGTCATGTACCTTGTCTCACTGCAGGGTGGCAGTGGTCCAGGGATCCCACAAGTACCACCACACACCATCTCAAGTACCACTGCTGGTACATGTACTGCTGGTTGAGAAACACTACTCTAGGATGATTTCCTGCTACAAGCAGGGGCTTGGACTAGATGACCTTGTGGGTCCCTTCCAACTCTAAGAAAATGTATAGGGTCCCCCTCTTCCTAGACACACTAGAGCCAGAGGTCATCTGATAAAAGTGATGGGTGGGAAATTCAAGGCAGGCTAAAGGAAAGGCTTTGTTCCCCAATGTATGGGCAATGTACCCATGAAATGTACAACTATACAACATGCTGATGGCTGTTAGCTTTGGTGGTTTTGACAAGTTCATGGAGGAGAAGCCTAGCAACGGCTACTGATGGCCACCCTTCCACATCTCAGGTCCTCAGTCATGATGGCTGAACCACCAGCATAGTCACTGACTGGATGATGAACAGCCATCATTGGTTTCTCAGCACCTGGGCTCACTCATTGTTTAGGACTCCAATGTTCTCTCTTCCACAGCTCTTCCGATAGTTAGAATAATCCGGTGTGACTGGAATAGCTGCCCTGACCTTTGCCTCTCCCGACACTCCCAAGGTTGGGTGGCCGTGAGTGATCAAAAGAATACGGAAGAGTTTTAGGCTGTCATCAACAGCATGTCACGTCAACATCTTGCTCCCGTCTGGACTTTTCTCCTGCTCTCAATTGCTAGAGGAGCAGTTGACCTTCCTCGGATCAAGGTCATTGGTTCATATCTCTGCATCCTTGCCTTGGAAAAGATGCCCTGCATTCAAGAGCTGCTCTTGAAGATTTGGTTGATTCATTTCTTGTGTACATGGTTGAAATTTGTTCTGCCGTCACTGCCGCCTGAGCTTTGAAAAAAAAACTGTTTGGAAATTGGATTATTATTTTGCATTGAGCTCTAACGCTAATACGGTCTGGGCACGTTGATGTTTTAGAATGGACTGTTTCATTATTGCCGCTATTAGTTGGGATTAGCTGCTGTGCAATTGTTTGGGTAGACAATGGGCATGAATTATGACGGCATTAATGTAAAATTGATTGTGTGTTTATCTGTTTATTTAAAACATTATCTGCCACCATTGAAGGGTCTGCCAAGCCCCCTCATGACAATTCAAAAATTCATAGATCAAGAACAATCAAAACAAACTATCACCAGGAAATGAAATAACTTTTTAGCACTGGGACCCACTTTTTAAAATGACACTTTAGCGGGACTCACCTAGCTCTACAAGACAATCAATCAATCAATCAATCAATCAATCAATCAATCAATCAATCAATCAATCACAGTTTCACCTTACCAGCTGCTCTAGTCCCTGTTTTTATCCTTTTTACAATGCTGGGTGGCGGGAGGGGGGAGAGAGACTGCCTTCTGGAGCGTTTCTCGAGCTCCACTTTCATCAGACCAGGATCATTCTGCTGGCCTTGCATTCTCCTTTGCCTGGTCTTCGTTAGGAGCCCAAGCACATTTGCCTACTTGTGAGCAATCGCACACGCACGGCTCAGTTTCACCTTCCATAGGGCTCAATACATTTTCCTTGTCTGCTTGGAGGGGGGGGGGACTTCCTTCTTGAGTGTTTTTAGGGGGGGGGGGGTTCATAGCAGCTGGACCATGCTGGTGGCATTGCAATCTTCTTGGCCTGCTCTTCAAAATGGACTAAGGCAAGTTTGCCTACTCACGAGTAAATGTGCACACACGGCTCAGCTTCACTTTCCATAGGGATCAATATTTTTTTTCCTGATCAGCTTAGTATCATGACCCACCAACAATCGGGTCTTGACCCACTGGTGGGTCCTGACTCACAATTCAGGAAACACTGCTTTATGGAATGGCAATCAGGGCCGGTCTGTCCAAGAGGCCAGCTGAAGTAATTGCCTCAGGTGGTGGATGAGGGGTACTTGTTTCTGCCTGCCTGCCTGCCTCCACTGCTCCCATACTCTTCTGTCCCAGACTCCCAAACTTCAGAAAAAGAGAAAGAATGGAGCAGAAGCCGAATTATGGAGGAGAGCACAGTGTCAGTCTGTTGTTCTTTCTTCCTCCAATGTCAGGACAGACATGGCAGTTTAGTGGCTCAGGTTTTCTCGAGTTACATTCTCTCATGGGCCAGAGTAATATCTCACTGTGAAAGTCCTCACCACCCAGCACTAGGGCAATCTCTCCTTTCTCACCACCCTTCCACAGCTCAGGTTCTCTGATTTTCATCTAGTCACTGGCCACATTCCTGAACCCCAATGCTCTGTCTTCCAGTTCACTTTACAAATGGCCAGCACTGTTTGCCCACTTCTGGGGGGGGGGGGGGGCCAGTGGCATAGCTAATTATTGTGTAGCCTGGTACCGAGCTCAAAATGATGCCCTGAAAGTGACGTCACGCCCGGGTTTTTTAAAAAGTGAAAATGGGGGAAATCTACCTCCTCCCTTCAGCAGCTTGCTACCGATTTGCTCTGCTGCCCCCCTCCCCTGGCTGCATCCCATATTAACACCATATTGGTTCCCAGCTGTATCATAGTAACACCTAATTGGTTCTCGGAACCATCAGTCCCATTGGTAAGTTTTGAGTTAAGAAAATCCAGTTTTTTGTTACATAATGCAGTTGTATTTTTATTTTCTGGTTATGGTTATAACTTTTGATAGAATAGAGATGTTTTGACATGGTTTGCTTCCTTGCATTCTGCATTAAATTCTGCATCAAATGGCATATAACATGATGGTATTATTCAAAAATATCAAGGTTTTCACCATTTTGGCCACTAGTGTCAAGCTCAGGTTGTGCCCCCCCAAAGCTTTTGTCCAGTGCATTTACTACCCCCTGAACCCCCTTAGCTACGCCACTGGGGGAGGAGACAGAGAGAAACCTTGCTGTTACAGGCCACTCCACTGCACACAAGAGATTTTGGTTTAAGCATGATAGAGGCCTTTTAAGTCAAGGAGAGTGATCTCGAGCAAAAAAAAAAAAGCACTACTCCTGGGATTTGGTGCCACCCCAAAAGCTGATCTTCAATTTCAAAACTCTGAAATTTCACAGACAAGACACATGAAAGCACATGATCAGGCATGTGTAGTACCAGGATCAGGGAACTCTAGGAAAATGACCTCAAAGTTCAGCATGTTCAGCCCATCCAAATCCAGCTTTTGCAAGTCTGGTTACGCCCATCCTGAACCCTTCTGCTCTGTCTAGCATTTTGTTTTCCTTTTGAAAGATCCTTTCCCTGGTAAACGACCCTTTGGTTCCGAAACTTCAAGCCATGATGGCAAAAACTTGGGAATAATCATGAATAATTATTCCACCGGATAAGGTTCCAGCTGGAGCTATATCTGGTCGTTGAGCATATATCTAACTAAGGATTGTTATTTAAGCAATAACCCTTGAGAAATTGGTCGTTACCAGCATTAAACGACTCAGCCCATTGCCAAGGATGGTTAACGCTCTAATAAACTGGTCATTAACTGCAGTAACAATGAATTTCGAGGGGATTATTGCGATTATAAACCTTAATCAATGGTTTATAACAGCGGTAATGTCGGTCCTTTCTTTTAGCGGTAAGTAGCAGGAGCCGTCTGGCTGGAGCAGGTTTCATTTGGGCCTGATAAGGCAGAACACAAAGGAAATATCAGCTAGTCCCTCCCCCCCCCCCCAAAAAAAAAACTATGTCAGAAATAACACCTTCCTCCCCCCTGTTGAGATCTGAACTGCTGTGGGATGATGTGGTACTTATCAGAGAGTATTTTGGGAAACTTTTGGCCTGCAACTGAACACAGAGTCATGTCTAATTAAATTCCCCATGAGATACTTTAGCAAATGGGCTGTGTCAGAATGCCAGATGCAAGGGAGGGCACCAGAATGAGGTCTCTTGTTATCTGGTTTGCTCCCTGGGGCATTTGGTGGGCTGCTGTGAGATACAGGAAGCTGGACTACATGGGCCTATGGCCTGATCCAATGTGGCTGTTCTTATGATCTTATGTAAATGGATTTTGCTCAACCTGACCACCATCCTGATTGCCATATTTGTGGCTGCAAAGGAAGTTTCTTGCATTACAAGTGGGTAAGTGGCCATCCCCCCAGAGGTGGGGGCTCTGTTTGGTCCCTGAAGCATGCCCTGTGGTTCACTTGCATGATTCATCTTCCACTATTTCTTTTGGAGGCAACCACACCTGCAGAAGAGTCATCGTGCTGTAAAGGAGGGAGTGTTGGATTCAGATCACGTTGTCCTGGGTTCTAATCTCTCCTCAGCTATGAAGCTCACTGATACTCATCCTAACCTCCTTTGCAGGAACAGCTCACCCAGGACCTCCTAACACCTGAGGTGGCATGACAAATGATGGTCCTCCTTACTTCGTGATGCATCAGATGCTGCTTCTCCTTTTTCCTAGACTGGAAAAGGGAAGAGAGAGGCAGAGCAGAAGAGGAAATGTAGAGGACAGTGGTGGGCCAGAGAGTCTCTAACACTCTAGTACAGAGTTTCCCAAATTCTACATCATGACACCTTAGGGAGTCATGGCACACTCCTCAGGGTGCTGCAGGATATCCCTGGTGGCCCCTCCTACCTCAACCCTTGGTTGCTGTGATCTTGGATCTCACACAATCTTGTGACATTTGGGTGCCACCATCTTGGTATTCCCAAATCTCATAACATTTGGGCACTGCCACCTTGAATCTCACAAGATTTTGCAAGATCCAAGATGGTGCCCAGATGAGGAGGCAACAAGGGCTTTGAGGCCCAGGTAAGTTTGGGAACCAATGCCCTAATCCACTCCATTTCCTTCTCCACTTTTTAATTTAAGTAGGTGAAAAGCAGTGGAGTCAAGTGGGTGGAGAGAGGTGTGCTCTCACTGCCAATCTGCTGACTGATGTCTCAGTTGACCTCAGGAATGGGCCAGGCCTTATCGCAAAGTTGTTGCAAGGATAAAAGAGTGGGTGCATTACTCTTTCTAAGTTCTTTGGAGTAAGAGTAGGATAGAAAGGTAACAAAGAAATGCATTCTGCTTCTGTACCACTGTAGTCTGCATTGGCGATACTGAGGAGAGATGGAGAACCACACATCCAGTCCAAGCATGTAGCTCAGCTTCACAACCAAGCAGAGATTAGAATCCAAGACCCACTGATTTTAATCCAACTCTCTCATTCTGGCTCTGCAGACCCTAAACCTAAAAAGAGAAATAAAAACTGGCTTCAAAAATGGGGAATTCCAGGTGTTCTTAACACAGGGTGCTGGAGAAGTTTCCAGAACAAAGATGGCCACATTTAGTTTTGACATATTTCAACTGAGAAATGTTTGGCTTGAGCCTTAACAGGAACCGACTTAATATGTAGCCAGAAGACGGGGATTTATTTTTCAAGTGAATGTTCCCCTCTGTTTCCAGTGGAACATTTTAAAAAGGACCACATTTTCAAAAATGCCTTTTAAAAATCTATAGCTGGTGTATACGACTGTTAAGAAAAATATCTATATGCCACAGAAATACACAGCTCACTATAACATCAGGGGAAACCATATCTGGGCAAATGCCATAGAAAATATGCAGGTTGATAAATGTTTCATACCCAGCCATAGACACCTACTCCTAATATTCCAAGTGTCAGAGAAATTTCTTTCCTGCCTATTATGTTCTTATTGCAAAATGAAATGCTTTATTATTTTTAAAAGGCGATATTTGGAGTCACTTGACTCTCAAAGACCTTCATTGTTAACCCCGTTACTGAAGACTGTTTCCAGTGCCACCTGCAGAGAAAGCCCCAAGTTTAAAGCATGCAGTAGTCAGACCCTTGGCTTACTAAAGGGAGTAGAAAAGCTAGTTGGTTGATAGCATGGTCAACCTTTCAGGGTTGTTGTGGAGATAAACAACATTCCATGAATTCTTCCCTGAGGGCACCTTCCTATGCATGCCTACTCAGAAGTAAGTCCTATTGTGTTCAATGGGGGCTCACTCTCAGGAAAATGTGGTTAGGATTGCAGCCTGAGTCATCTACATATGCACAACCATTTCAGATAAATGAAGAAACAAAACCAAAAGAGAACATATTTTGGATATGTCTCCATTACACTAGGACAGGGGTGTCCAAAGTTTTTGGCAGGAGGTCCACATCGTCTCTCTGGCACTGCGTCGGGGGCTGGGGAAAAAAGGAATTAATTCACATTTAAAATTTGAATAAATTTACATATGTTTACATAAATGAATATATTAAAGATGAACTTATATGAATGAATGAAGGTCTTGCAATAGCTCAAGGCCTATAAAAGGCCTTGCACAAAGCAAGGCTGGCCTTTCCTTTGCTGCTGCATCACAGATGTGAAACAATAAACAGTGGAGGGGAGCCCTCATCCCACAGCTCATGCGAGAGGTCAAACAGTCGCCCTCACACTGAGAGCAGTTGCGTCCGGCCAGTGTGGGCTCCAACAAATCTTTGGAGGGCCAGAGGCTCATTGGAGACTGGGGGCTCCCTGAGGGTTGCATTGAGAGGCCTCAAGGGCTGCAAGTGGCCCCAGGGCCGGGGTTTGGGCACCCCTGCACTAGGAGATCTGAACTCCCCCTCCATTGGCAGTAAGATAGTTATGGTGCTTAAATGATCAAAATATGGTGTCCGTGTATCATTGTAGCTCTAGTCTCATGGATGATGGCAGCTGATAACAGAGATCGAAGCTTTAGAGTAGCAATTTGGAACCACTGTGATACATTGGTGTGCCGTGGATGGTTCGTAGGTGTGCCACAGGACTGTGGAGGAGGGTCATTTATTAGCAGAGCCACTGGAGGATGTGAGCTCCTGGACGTCAGTGTGGTGTACCTTGCAAATTGACCAAAAAAGGATGGTGCTCCTTGAACCTTTTATCACCTTGTCAGTGTGCCATGAGATGAAGAAGGTTGAAAATGGTTGCTCTAGAGCTGGGAAGCCCAACTCATTTCATACAGTGGGCCGAATAGTATTCATGGGACCTGCTGAGGGCCGGAAGTGATGTCATTAAGCAGGGAGTGGTGTCATTAAGCAGGAAGTGATGTCATTAAGCAGATGATGACCAGTAATAAGCACTTTGTTCTCACACAGAAACTCTTGAGCAGCTAATGACAGAAGACAAAATATGGATTTTTTTTATTTTTTTTTTTAAAGAATGCTTTATTTATTTATTACAGATACAGGTAAGGAAAATTGGATAGACTTAGGGTTAGGACTACATAGGTTACACACAAGGCTGGTGGCCATCGATTACAACAAACATTAATCCAAACGAAATTACTAATCAATACAAAAATTATCATATTCATTAACCCAACTGATTAATACTTTAACATTCCATATTTTTCCTCTAATCTTATCTATCCCATCATATTCAAATTTTACTTTACTTTTACTCTTCTTACCACAAAATATACAAATTTTGACCATATTTTCAAGATATGGGAGAGCTCAATTATCACAAGGGCCACCCTTTCTGTGGCGCCACTTCTGCCACAGCAGTCAGCAACTGAGAGGTGGTCTGCAAAGTGATGCTTCGACAGAAGTGGCGCTACTGAAAGGTCAGCCCCATATGATACTTGCACCTCTCCCAGCACCTCGGCCGCATCTCCGTCTCTCACCCCTCAAGTGCTGCTGAAAAGGACCTCTGGGAGAGTCCAATGGCCAGATAAAGAGCTTCTGTCCTGCAGGCCTTATGTTTGAAACCCCTGCTCTAGAGCAGTGGCGCTCAAACTTGCAACCACTGTGTTGCAAAAATGCGGTCCCTGTCCAAACCGCGTCTTACCATTCCGCCCAGGTGTCACACAAAGTCCTCTACATTTGGGGTATAGGGATGCTTGGGGCAGTCACAACTGCTGCCCAGCGGCCCAAAGGGATGCACGATAGGGCATCTGGGCAGGCGCAACTGCCCAGAGTGTCCCTGTCCCCCGAACATGGAGAACTTCATGTGGTATTCTCACCAGGTGGACGGATCCACCTGAACCCTGGATCCAGCCTCCAGACTGGGGTTTGAGTGGCTCCGCTCTAGAGTATTGGGATGAATGCAGTGTATTGTTGTTGTTGTTGGCAACCTTCAATCTCGAAAGACTCTGGTATCGCGCTCTGAATGGTGGTTCTGGAACAGCGTCTAGTGTGGCTGAAAAGGCCGATTCGGGAGTGACAATCCCTTCCACACCGGGAGCAAGTGTAGTGTGTCCCTGGTCTGTCTCCCTGGCTATGGGCCTTCCTTCTTTGCCTCTTTGCCTCAGACTGTTGGCCAAGTGTCTCTTCAAACTGGGAAAGGCCATGCTGCACAGCCTGCCTCCAAGCGGGCCGCTCAGAGGCCAGGTTTCCCACCTGTTGAGGTCCACTCCTAAGGCCTTCAGATCCCTCTTGCAGATGTCCTTGTATCGCAGCTGTGGTCTACCTGTAGGGCGCTTTCCTTGCACAAGTTCTCCATAGAGGAGATCCTTTGTATCTCCTGTGTATTGTAGGGGCTACGAAACTCAGTTATGAATTACAAAGTCCCCTGTTTGAATCTTGCCTCTGCCATGAACTCGCTAGGTGGCCTTAGGTGATCCACTCCCTCTTGATCTCCCATCTGTAGCGCGGGGATTATAAATACTTCTTTAGCCTCACAGAGGTGCTGGAAGGGAATGCAGCAAGACCATACATGTGGAGTTCTTTGAAGACTTGAAAGCCCTACCAAAATGCCATGTAATTATTATTATTATTATTAGTCTTGTCAGGGAGGCCCCGGTTCAGCCATGAAGCTCTCTGCCATATGGCTGAGCCAAGCTGTTCCGCTCGCATCCTGAGGTTACCACCCAGCCTGACCTGTGGGAAAGTTCTGCAATGTTGCTTCATCTCAAACCACCTCAGCTATTCTTTTCTGACTTCAACTCACTTGAGGAGTTGTTGTGGAATAGTAAGGAGGGAGAGCAGGTGAAGAGTATAACACATTCATCTGAAGATCCTTAAGGTCATCTAAGGCAACTCTTTGCACTATTGTGTCCTTGATTGAGTTGAAGACACTATGGCCCATCCGTAGCCTCTCCACCCCACCTCCTCTTCCTCTCTGTTCCCCGGAGATTGGGAAAGGAGGTGGGGTGGAGGAAGGTGAACAGACGTAGATAGCAAAAGCCTTTGTCCACTCCATTGCTTGCACCAACCACTTCATGGATGGATCAGTCCCCTGGAGTACAGTATACTGTAATGAGACCGATCACCCTATCCTATCCTCCGCACTATTGGCACTGAGGCAACTGCATGGACAGAGCATTGTGCAATAGCCAAGAATATGTGTGAGAGGGAGAGATTGGACAGCCACTGCTGTAAAGCACCTTTGGAATAGGAGCATAAGAAGACCCCTGCTGGATCAGAGCAAGGGCCAGCATGTGGTTGGTCTGTGGAACTCCTTGCCACAGGATGTGATGATGGCATCTGGCCTAGATGCTTCTGGAGGAAAAATCCATTACGGGTTACAAGCCATGATGTGTATGTGCGACCTCCTGATTTTATAAATGGGCTATGTCAGAATGCCGCAAAGGAGGGCACCAGGATGCAGGTCTCTTGTTATCTGGTGTGCTCCCTGGGGCATTTGGTGGGCCGATGTGAGATACAGGAAGCTGGACTAGATGGCTCTTTGGCCAGATCCAGTCGGGCTCTTCTTATGTTCTTAAGGGCCCATAAAGCCCTTCTGGGTCAAGCCAAAGGCTCATCAAATCCAACTTCCTTTATCTCACTTTCTGTGGCCCACCAGATGCCCTGGGTGCCAAAGAACCTTGGTATGCCACTACTGCCTCCATAACACACATTAACCCCATATATTTAGATCCAAAGATGGACCACTGGAGTTGTTGTGTTACCCAAGGATTTCAAAGATTACAGGAATTTAGACTGTGAACTTTCCCTAGCAAGTTTGGTTCCTTTCAAACCCCCTCCAGTGATCCCACCACAGACCCAGCATGTTGCTTTCAGCAGAAGATGCAAATTTAAAGAAAAAAAGTGAAAGAAGGCTGCATTGGCATAAAATTGAAAAGTTTACTTCATGTAGCATGGAAATAAAAAAGCTCATTCAGAAAGTTAATGATTTATTTTATAGTTTCATTATCAGGGTCACATTACTCAATAGCATTTCAAACATGTCATTTGTACAAACTATGGTAATTAAAATTTATAACGTACTTCATCAGCAGCATATGAATCTTTTAGCGAGCACTTTGCTGTCATATAAACAGTGTAATTTCAGCTGCAATTCACCCTTTATTGGCTCTCATTTGTGATTTAACAGCCATCGATGACGGTGCCATAAAGAATAAATTAACCATCCGTAAACCTGATGATGACAGGGACAGTCAAACAGACTGAAAGTGCTCTCACCAGATTCTGGATAGCCAGCAAAGATGAAATAACACATAGGTACAGACGAGAAGAAAAGGGGTGGACCCATTGCCATTCAACAACAAGATCTGTCTAGCTGCCTGTAAAAGGAACGGACTTTGAGGATCAGATCAAAGAATTAATCTGCATGAAATTCATCTGTGGAACTCCTTGCCACAGGATGCCATGATGGCATCTGGCCTAGATGCCTTGAAAAGGGAATTGGGCTGATTAATGGAGGACAAGTCCATCACAGTGGTTACAAGTCACTGGATGCAACTTCCTGGTTTTAGAGGTTGATCTCCTGAACTACTACACCAGTGGTTCTCAAGCATTTAGCTCGGGGACCCACTTTTTAGAATGAGAATCCGTCAGTACCCACCAGAAATTAAGTCATGACCAAAAGTGACATCATCAAGCAGGAAAATTTTTTAACAATCCTAGGCTGTAATCCTGCCCACACTTACCCAGGAGTAAGTTCCATTTACTATCATTGTTAAAAGCATATATAGTAGCCTGTTAAAAGTACAGATCTGTAACATTCTCCCAAATGCAGTCATATACCATCAAGTCTAATATATTAAAAATAAAATTTTGAAATGAATGGGAACCCACTTGAAATGGATTTGCAACCTAACTAGTGGGTCCTGACCCACCATCTGAGAAACACTGCGCTAGACCATTGCGTAGGACCATTAGAAGCCTCAAGAGATGGACAAGCAATTGCGGTCTCGGCAGAACCTGATTGCAGCTTGTTCTGCGACTGTGGTGTGGGTGATCTTGGCGGCTGTGGGGTTGCTGGAGGCCTTGACAGCCGCAGACTAGTGATGATCACAATGGGGGGCTTGGTGGCCATGGGTGGAGCAGTAGTGGACTTTCCCAGGGCTCCGTGGGCACAAGCCCAGTGGAGGCAACATACTGCTCTCAAACAACAAAGCAGAGAAGTTAATCCAACAATAGGGAACATCTGACCTATGTTGAATCACTGAGCCCAGCCTGCCAACACCTTCCTGTGCTATAACCATCAGCCATATGGGCCTTCCATTTTATGACTTAGAGCAGTTTCTTAATCAGGAGCTCCTCCCAGCTGACAATTATCCAAGGACTTGTTTGTGTTCATCCTTTGGAGAAGGAGCAATGCACTTTAATGAAATCCCTATCCTTTGCAGTCATGGCTGACACTTGACCAAGCTAACAAATGATCTGGATTGGAGTTGTTAGCAAGACATCTCCGAGGAGTGTAGGTCATACAGGCCAATAAAATTGGCCTCATAAATTTACCCTGACGCACAGGATTACACCAGCATTGCTGAGGTCACCTTCTCAAACTGATTTATCACCAGCCCGTGGGTTTACCGTACTGTTTGTTGGGGCTGCTGTTTTTCCTATATGAACTAGATATTCACCCAAGGATCCGGGGCTCCTTGATGCCATATGGGTCAGTGAGAGCCAAGTTGGGGGCTGTGGGATGCAGTGAGTGGGCTCCGGATAGACTGATCTTCTGATCCAAGTTTCCTGTGCTTTAAAGAATGGTACCCAAAGACCTGCAGGATCTAGCAGGGCTTCTGATCTCTGCTATGGGCTGAGGCTGGTGAGGAACTGCACAGGAAAAAAAAGTCTCATTGGACTTATGTGAACAATCAGTGGATCTTTGTCCCAACCACATTGGAGAGGCATGCAGGAGGGTGAAATGGAGTGGGGAGGGGGCATTTTTGGGTAGAGGAAGGTGGTTCAGTCCTAGGAGGATGGGGATGGTGGAGGAGGCCTCAACTGCATCCTAACCCCCATCCCAAGCTTGACTGCCCAACATGGGTCTCCTTGAATCTGTAGCAGTAATTGAGCTGGCACAATTCTGAATATACCCGTAGGGACTGCCAGGGCCTGACATGAAGTAAGGGAACTATTGTTACCTTACCCCATTGTCATGAATATGTACAGTTTAGGCCTAGGTTAGCATGTGAAGCCTGAACCAAACTAAGTCAGTAACGGAGAAGTGGCTAGCAGTTCCTAGCTGCAAGAATGTGAGTAAACAAACAAAAAGATTGTCGTCTCTCCTTTGCTGGCCAGAAAGGACAGACAACAAGAATTACAACCCATTGGAATGTTTAGCACCTCAGTAGACTGAGGGGCGCCTGATCAAGTGGAATGGAATGCAGCTATGGATCTCCAGTTGGGAGGGGTAAGAACTAGGAGGGCTGGCAACCAGACCCACTCTGAGAAGGTTCTGTCCTCAAAAGTTTCTGATTGGATAGTCTAAATAAGTATGAAGTCACCTCAGTACTATTAGCATAAGAAATGTAATAATGAGTGCCCCAAGGGGTGTGTCCGCTTCTTCTTGGGCAGAGTTTTTGGGTGCAACATCAGGCACTCTTTGAGCTCCATTGTCCACCATGGGCATCTGGCCTCACAGGTAGCCTGGAGCTAAGAGGTCTACAAGAGTAACTGACCCAGGTGAGAGATAGGGATTAACAGAGATAGCCAGCTAGCTTTATTATTTTATTGCTGATATGTTTCCTAGATGTTTATGCCTGTAGCATTTGCTGCCTTTTGTAACCTTATGTACTTAATAAACTAAAATCTCTTTTACCAAGTTGTTTCATTGTCTGTTGGGGACAAAGGTTCAGAATCCTGCCTAGCAAGCTACCAAGTGCTCATTGAGGTCTAGTAACTTGAGGACTGAAGCTTTAATTGGAGAAAGAGTTCAGTGCCTGCAAGGGATAGAGTTAAGCCTAGAGGGTCTCAATGTCCCTGGACTGAGGCACTGGCACATACAGGGTGGTGGCAGTACTACTGAACAGAGGGACCTTGAGGGCTTTAGGGTTCGAGAACCAAGAACTCTGAGCACCCCAAACCCCCCTAAGTTTGCAACACCCATGGAAACCTCTAGCTTCCTCCCTGGTCCCACAAGATACAGTAGCTGTTTCAGCACTGTGGTATGCGAGACTGGCAGCCCTGATAGGATTGGGTTGTAAAATGTTATTTAAGGGTTAGGGTATTGAACTAGTATTGGTGAGGCCCCTGTTCCATTTTTTGCTTAGCCATGATCATTGTTCACTGGATGATTCCTAGGCCAAGCACTAACTTAGTTTAACCTACCTCATTGTTGTGAGAATAAAGGAGGGAACCTTATATACCACCCTGAACTCCTTGAAGGACAGGAAGGGAAAAACACATGTAATTGGCCCTGGTTACCAGTCACTTGCTCTGAGATGGAGGGCACACTGAGAGCAGGACCTCTGTTGACGTCCACCAGCATCGCACATTTATTATGGTTAAAAGCTCGTCATTTGGACACACTCCCACCACAATCTATCACCCAACCTGGAAGCCTGGCTTTACAGAGTTGTTTTTGCAAAGCTTTCCAAAACCCTGCGGTGTTTTAAATGTACTGTGGAATGTATTTTCATGCTTCATCAGATGCAAGAAGTGGACAGTGAAAATGTGCGCTGTTACATGCAAGCATGGAGTCCTTGAGCTGGGGAAACTGTCTCACAAGGAATGTTGAAGAGGTGGGGGAACCTGTTTGAAACGCAGGGAGGCCACACATGGAGTTGACAAGACCTAATCATTAGGAGTCAGCAGCTCATCAGAATGGGGATTCGGGTTGCCGATTCTGACTGAAGCTATCTCTGGAGATTTTTTTGTTTGAACATGATGTGTAGGAGGTCCTGCTCCAATTTCCAAAATTACTTTTGGTCGTCAACTGGAGACTGATGATACTTCCTGGAGGTGTCAGCCCAATTCCAGAGGGCTGGCAACCCTCTGGTAGATTGTCACAGACACACCCAATAGGTTCTTCAATTATCTGGGCAGTGGTAGCCAATGAAGCATTTCCAGTTCCAAGAATAGGAGCTGATGAGGGGGAGGGTCTCCTTTACCTTCTCTCATATCAAGGCTGGCCAAAGACCTCTTGACACTTAATACTCCCCCCTTACCCAGTGATGTTCCAGGCTCTGCTCCTCCTGGGCATATGTATCAACATCTTGGTTTGAATTCCTCCCATTCTGTATCCCAGTGATTTCCAACCATGGCATACTGGTGTGCCGTGAAAGGTCCGCAGGTGTGCTGTGAGAATTTGGAGCTCAGCGCAGTGGTTGAAAATCGCTTTAAAAACTCTTCTGGGTTCTGTGGCTCTGTTTTTAGGGCAACGGTCTATAATGACATATTGTCTGTCCCTCTTCCTCCGCCGACGGACAGGGACAAACCATGACTAAAGATAGTTGCCCTAAAAACCGCAGAACCCAGAAAAGCCTCCCCAGAAGACAAAAGTGACATCACAAGAGGAGACCATAAACCATAGATGTCAGTGTGCCTCAAGAAGTAAAAAAAAAATTGGAAATTGCTGCTATATCCAGTAGTTTAATGAAAGGATAACTCAGTCGTTCACTCTCTCACACTGTGGCCATGCTTTTTTTTGGGGGGGGGGGCGCGGCGGCCATGAATATAGTTGTAAATGAAGTTACAAGAAAGAAAAGTTAATTTAAGGTATCTATACAGTCATAAAACTGGGCATGCACTCAAAAAAACATTATTTGCCATTAGAAAATGCAAAGAACTGAGATCTCCCAGACAGAAGTGGGTATCATAAATTGCTAGCGGGCACAAGGAAGAAACTCCAGGATCTGAATTATGGTGCATGAATGTTTATCTGGACTCTCAGCCCAAAGCCTAATGTCTTGTTTTAAAAGAAGGATGCTCAATGGGATTCAAACATAGTGGGATCCCCTGCTGCAGGCCCTTGATAGGATTGGGTTGCAAACCTATCAAGAGGGTCATAACTTAAATATAAGGGGGGGGGGAATTCACAACAGTTCTGGTCTAGAGCATCTTCTGCCACAACCAGCCACTTTTTTTAGACCTTCAACCCTGCTTGCTCCTCCGCTTCCCTTTGAAGTGACGTTGGCTCCCCCTGTTTACGACCGCACAGACAGGCTCTCGGGCTGCTCACCTTGCGTCTGCCGTCTCCCATTATTTCCCCGCCGCCATAATGGAGTGGGACAGGTGAGATGTGCTTCAAAACACTGTAATCATATTTTAAATGGAAATGAAATGTGCGAATTAAATGTAAATTACCGCAGAAGGGAAGGACAATCACTATTAGTTAAGGTCTGACACCTATTTTTGCAGACCTTTCCCAAATGCCACAACTGGTTTCTTTGAACTTGTGACGAGGGCTGGTAATTAGGTGGCAGCCTGCTTGCGTAAGCCAGCCCAGTGGAAGGTGGGCCAGCCTGCCGGTATCGCCGGTGCGGCTGAAATGGATCTAAACTGGGGATGGCTTGGGTGAAATTAGGAAACAGGGATGATATTTTTATTCCGCAGCCATTAAAATAAACCTTAGTGTTTTCACCTGGAAAAGGTGAGGGAGTAATAGGAAGGGACATTTTCACAGAGTCAATTCATTTAGGCTTCCCCATTTGCTTTTATATTGGGAAAGTATGTGGGCTGCCAATGCAATTTCTTGGGGAGCTTCCGTCTCCACCCTACCTTCTCTCTCTCTCTCTCTCTCTCTCTCTCTCTCTCTCACACACACACACACACACACACACACACACACACACACACACACACAAAGAGAGGTGGAGGTCTGCAGGGTCCTCCTTTCTCAAGGCAACCAGATACTTCCTTCTACAGCAGTGGTTCTCACACATTTAGCACCGGGACCCACTTTTTAGAATGAGAATCTGTCAGGACCTGCCAGAAGTGATGTCATGGCCGGAAGTGACATCATGAAGCAGGGAAAAAAATTTTTTTTAACAATCCTAGGTTGCAGTCCTACTCACACACACACAAGTCCCATCTACTGTCATTGTTAAAAGAATATACAGAGTAGCTTTTTAAAAGTACAGGTCTGTAATATTTCCCCAAATACAGTCACATCCCATGGGAGCATCAAGTCTTAATATATTAAAAATAAAATATTGAAATGAATGGGGACCCACCCGAAATTGGCTCGCTAGTGGGTCCCGACCCACAATTTGAGAAACACTGGCCTACAAGATGCTTAAGAAAAAGGGTCACACTGTGAATTGGAAGATTCTCCATTGAGGATTCTCAAAGAGTTACCCTTTTAGATTAACATTGCTACCACTAGGTAGGATAGGCCACCTCTCTCCCATATGCTGCAGTGGACCTATAGTCTATCCAAGAGTCAGTCTTGTCCCAGAAGGCACTTCCATGTACTGCTTCAGTCTCTGGGCAAGTGGTTGTTGAAGCTGAGTGTTCTTTTTTAGCAAGGTAAGGGGGAAGCAAGCAAGGAGAAGAGGGCTGGGCTCATCATTCATGATGAGTAAATAACCCGAAGATCCAGGGAGAAACAGTGATGTGTCTTGAACAGTTGCATAACAAGCAAAAATGGAACAGATGCACGTGCCGGCAGAGCCGAGAGATAGTGTTGGGACAAGGTGTACCTGCTACATTTCTGTCTATATTTCTGGTTGTGTGAAAGGTACAGGAAGAAGGGCACCTCTAGTGAGAAACCAGAGCATTCTCAGTTTCCTCTTGGCCCCTGACAATCTTGTAGGAGGTGTGAGATTTTTGTTGGAGAAAACCGGGAGACAAGGATCTGAAGAAGAAATGTGCAAACATTTGAAAGATGAGACTGTCTCCCCACTCCCCCCACCCCCAAAAAAAAGAAGGAATACGGATGCAAGAGTGGAATGAGATGCCCTGAGGCAAGAACAGGAAATGAGTCCGGCTGGATTGGACAGGTTTCTGGAAGTCCAACCTCCTGGTTTTAGAAGTAGGCCACCTCAGAATGCCGGATGCAACAGGATGCAGGCCTCTAGTTGTCTTGGGTGCTGCCAGAGGCATGTGGTGGGCCAATGTGAAATAGAGAAAGCTGGACTAGATAGGCCTTTGGCCTGTTCCAGCAGGGGACTTCTTACACTCTTTCAGACCATGCCAAAAGTTCATTTGGGCTGCAGTCCTATTCACACTTTCCTAGGGGTAAGCCCCATGGAGTACAATGGGACTTACTTCTGAGTCGACAGGATTGTGCTGTTGGACAAGATGTCTTCAGCTTCTCAAGAACTGAGACCAACCCCAAAGTTCAAAATGGGACCCACCATCAGGACCTCATGGATCTTTGGCAAGCCAAATGGTGGATTCTGTTTCCTTGCCCTCTTCTTCTTCTGACCGGGTGGTGGTGAATCAGTATGTGCTTCCCATTGAGTCACGTTGCCCCTTTTTTCCCCATGGAGAGCATCAGTGTGCTCAAGAATGCCAGAGCCAGGCTGGTATCGCTGTGAACTGTAGCAAAGGCCATTTTGCTTCAGTAGACGAGGGCAATGCAGCTGGAGTCAGTCTCTGGAGGGACATCTGCCGGTGTCTCCGATTTCCTTGCCCTCGGTGAAGCTAGCCCCTCACGCCTGATCTCCAGCTAGCCTGTTCTCCACCGTGACCTTTCAGATCTCCCCCACAAAGTGGAACGTGCGAGGCCTTCACCCTGCTGGCACGAGAAAACATCCTGGTTGTGATGATTCCCAGCAGCTGCTTGCTTGGGAGAACCAATCTCCTTCCTTCTTCCCAGATGATTCCGCGACCGTGTCCAGGGCTGTTCTGGTTACCTCCTTCCTTCCCACACTGAACCAAAACAGGCAAGTGTTGGTCGCTCTGGAGCTTGGCTCGCTCTTCTTGCGACGCTCCTGCATTTGTTGAGAGGGAAAAGGGTACCATCTGGTCCGCCGTGTTTACCGCACACCCTGCCAGTTTCAGCTTATGAATCATATTTATCCCATGTATCTTAATTACTCCCTGTCTAGAGGCTCGCCTTGCGCTCAGCTGTTGACCCTCCTTTTTCACTCTTTTTCTGTCATTAATCACAGGGGCCATGTGGGCAGAGAAGGAATTCTCCAGCTCTGGTTTCGTTGGCACTCTTGCTGGTCCCGCAGAGGAGAGACCAGAGTTCACGGCGGCCTTCTGACAAACTTCCTAATTAATCCACCTGAGATCAGTGGCAGATTAATAGGGGATGAAGACTGTGCAATGGGAGAAACCTTCCCCCCTCCCTCTCTTCTCCCTCCCCTTTTAGTGCCTGCGGGCTGAACTTTAGAGTCCAGCCTCTGGGTGGACTCCTCCATCTGGTTTGCCGTGTTTCATGCACACCCTGCCAGTTTCAGCTTATGAATCATATTCATCCCATATTTATCCCGGGTGGCCTTCCAGCCTCTGCGCAGCTGCTTTCTTTACAGCCATTGCAACATCTGATAGACTGGAGGTCGGAGGGGGGGATTTTCACGATTACGTCTCCCTGATTTTCAAAGCCTGCCTCAACTGTGCTCAGGAGAAGGGGGCTTGGAGACGATTTTCCCACCCAGCTCTTCAAGGTCTCATGCTGTTTTTACATCACTCGCAACACCAGCTTCAAGCTGCTAGTCCTCACTCTGAAGCTGCTCTATCCTTCGGAGGAGTATTAAGGACTAAGTGCCCTGAGAGAAGGAAGTAAGAGTTGTTTATGCCAGAAGTGTAATCCCTTCCCCAGACTGCCAGTGTTGCCCACACTACGATTTTCCAAGGGCTGTTTAAGCTGTGTAGGCCAGTGGTTCTCAAACAACTTACAACTGGGACTCACTTTTTCGAATGACAATCTGTCAGGACCCACCAGAAACGATGTCATTAACCTGGAAGTGATGTCATGGCCAGAAGTGACATCATAACTTTAGGCTTCAAACCTAAACCACGATCAGCCAAAGGTCCCATTACACAGTGCGCTTGTGCTGTTATTTTGCTGAGCTCTGAATTCAAATATTCCAGTTCGGAAGTCAAAGCAGAAGGCAGACTTGGATCCTTCTCCAAGCCCTCTCTGCTTTCCAGCATCTCACCTATTCAGGGGAAAACACCATGCCTGTCTCCCACAAGAGCATGCCCTGCCCAGCAGATCTGTACCCTATATTTTCCGCTCTGTATTTTCAATGGCAGCTGAGCTAGGTGCTACGTGGCCCACCTGAAACTGGCTCACAACCCACCCAGTGGATCCTGACCCACAGTTTGAGAAACGCTGTTATAGGTGCTTCAGTGGGACTGGATCTGTGGGGTGCGGGGCTGGGGCAAGGTGGTGATCAGTTAGACCTGACCATGCACTGTCCATGCACTGATTGCTTCATGTTTGGACTGTGGTACCATGCCCCACATGGGGCTGCCCTTGAAGACTGGGTAGCTACAGAATGCTATTGCATGGCTGATGGCAAGGCATAGTAAAGATCACACCTCTGTTTTGTCAGCTCTCTCTCTCTCTCTCTCTCTCTCTCTCTCTCTCTCTCTCTCTCTCTCTGTGCATGTGTGTATACTAAGGATGTCACTGAATTCTTGCCAAAAATCATGATGAAATTCATGGTTCCGGATTCCTCCCACTCCCTTATAGATCAGATTTTATAAGGTCCAGAGATGTCTAGATTCCATACATTCCATTCATTTGAGTAAAAACTACCCCAAGCCTGGATTAAATGTGTATTTTGCAATACATGATTGCTCCAGCTTTTTCAGGAGACAATATGTGAAAGAAAAAAGAAAAAAAAATTAAAAAAAACCTATTGAAAACCTATGAAAAACCTTCATATATATATACGAAAGGTGGGGAAAAAAATCAGGATATTTTTCACTGGGGACAGAAATCAAACTGCATAGAGTTTGGATGGAATGAAGCAAGATTCAGCCATCCCTATAACCACACTTTTCCCTCACAACAGCCCTGTGACATAGGTTTGACTGAGAGAGAGCCTAGGTCAACATCACCCAGTGAGTTTTACAGCTAAAGAGGGATTTGAGCCTGACTCTTCTCAGACCAAATCCAATACACAATACCAGACTGGATTTGTCATGGTGTGAGACAGAACTAGTGGTTCATAATTTTGACCCATTCTAATAACAAGAGATTCCTCCAGAAATAACTCCCTCTTTAGGTTCTCCCTTAGGTAAGCCTTCAGCATGGATTCATGTTGTACCCCTAGAAATCTCAACATGTTTTGTAGTAAGGCAGGAACTTCAGTCCCATTTCACAGATGGAAACACTGAGGCCAAATGGTCCTCAGATGTGGGGCAAAGCTGATGACAGAAATCGGAATGACTAGCCCCACAGACCCACATTCCATTGTCATCTCCTGCCATAGTAAGTTAGC